>NW_024467582.1:740359-824000 GCF_000804445.1 Metarhizium album ARSEF 1941 | reverse complement strand
AAACCCCAAAAAAAAAAAAAAAAAAAAAGATGGCCTGCCTCGCCGGCAGCCATGGCCGAATCCAGCGCGAATGCGCAACCCTCTCGCAACGGCTGTGCAAACACACAGCACATTTGCCTTTTGTAATGTGAGCCGTGTCGTGTGCAACGTGTTCCGAGACATGTGAGTTTTGCAGAGCAGAACAACCGCACACCAGTCATCTTCAGCTCCGACGCCCAGTCAGAGTCAGAGTCCCGCCCCCGCGATTCTGACATCAAGTCAGAGCTGGAACCACAGTACGCCGACTCCCGAGTGCCGCGAGAGCCAGCTATACCCCCACCCCCACCCCTTTTTGCCCTTTTGTCCCGTCCCTCCTACTCGTTCTTCGGCGCAAACCTCCCGATACTATACTAAACTGCTCCTCCGTAAATTAATCATGCAGAGCCCGTCATCTCAGGGCGTGCGACGTCTTGGTTTCAAGGGTGATATTAAAAAAAAGAGGAAAAAAGAAAAAGAAAAGGGGAAAAAAAGAAAAGGACAAAAAAAAAGGACAAAAAAAAAGACAGACGTCACCCGGCCTCATCGTCATTCCCATCAAGAGTCTTGCAAGACCCTTGTGACAAGAAGAGCCACAGCCGCCGACGCCCCCACTAACCCCTCCTCTGCCACACCAAGACGGACCCTTGAAGTCGTTGTTGCATCCACACCCCCGCCAACAAACACGCCCCCAGACCTTGCAAGACAACCTTCCGTGCCGTTGCACGTTGCACATGGCAATTCCTTTCTTTCCTACTCACTACCCGGTCATTGGGAAGGGCTTGTACTTGCACCCACCGTCATATACTGCTGCGTTTGAATTGTACATGTGTGCGTGAGCGTGAGCGTGTGCGTGTGCGTGCGCGCGCGCGCGCGATGCCGGAGAGTATAGCATGCCGTCCAAATCTGCCGACATTGCTGGAACCTGGCTCGTTGGGGCACGGCCGGGGAGCCCAACTTGCTCAAGTCCGGGTCCTGGCACCCAGCCTTCGACGAAGCCGTGTCTGGGGGCACGTGTGGACGAAGACGTCGTTTTGGACGACTTGTCTCCGAACCGGCTCTTGAGCCGTTCCTTTTCTGCCGCCTGAGACCCCATGTACTCTTCCCACTCTCTGGTCTCCTGCGATTCCTTGGACTCCTTGGAAGACACCCTAGACCCCTCTCGGCTCCTGCCCTCATGGCCACGATGCTGGCAATGTTCCTTTGCGACTGGCTTGCGGGATGACCGTGTGCGGTCTGGGAGTGATGCCGGTGCGGCGGCGGCGGCGGCAGCAGCAGCAGCGTGGGGAGCGGCAGGATCGGCGGCGCCCGCGCCAAAGGGCGGCGTGTTGTGCCGTTCTTCCAAACTTCTCAGTTGCCTGGCCAGTCGTTCGTGGCGAGCCCCCAGCTCAGCGTTTGCGGACCGAAAAGTGTCGAGCTCAGCCCGTAGTGCGGCGTTTTCCTCTTGAGCAGTCTGCAGCTGCGACTTGTAAGAGTCCCTCTGTTGCTTCAACTCGTCGTATTTCTGCCCCAGTTCATCCTTCTGCTGCAGCGTCTCGCGCAGCTTTTTGCTGGCCTGCTCGAACCACGCCTGGAACCGGTCACATTCAGAGTGGACCCTGTTCAGTTCCGTGTTCAGCGCAGTATCGAGACTTATGTCGTCGTACTCACGACCTGGACGTCCAACACCGTCATCTGTTGGGGAGAAGTGGAAAACTGGGCGCTGTGTTGGTAACGGACCTGGCGGCATCCCGACGCCACTTGTCTGAGCCCTGCGGCCAATATTTGCCGAGGTCCGTTGTGTAGACGACCGCATGCCGGCTTTTTGTTTCGAGCTTGGTCTTGTTTTGCTCTTGTTTTGGCTTGTACTTGCAAGTCAAGGCACACGACCAAGAAAAAAATGGAGCTTAATAAAGAGCTGGGCAATAGACGTTGCTCTGCCAGGACGACGCTGGCGGCAGCAGATCAACCGACGACCGAGGACAGATGGAGTCAGGTTGTCGTAGTCTTCTATTAGACGCTGCCCGGAAACCACGCTTGGTCGGAAGAGAGAGCTTCTCCCCGTCTGCTTCTCTCCGTCTTGGTCTTTTTTTTTTTTTTTAATTCTCTTCTTCTTTCCTTCTCCTCTTTTGCCGTCGTTGCGTCTCGGCTCCAGGAGATGGTAACTGACCAGTGCGGGTTACAAGTGCACCAGTGACTGTGTCTGGGTCAGAGCCGGGACCAGCGGCAAACGAGCGGGCAAGGGTGCTTGCTTGCTTACCTACTTACTTGGCACCAAGTACCCAAGGTACTAAGTACCTGAATATGGTATGTAGGGTTTGGTTATGGCGGCAGTATGGGCAAGTCAAAAACAAAAAGTCACCGTTGAGTCACGGCGCGGGATGGATGATCAAGGTCAACGATGGGGGCCCAACAGGAGACGAGGAGCCAAGGTCGGCAAGAGTCTTGCCAGCTAGAGTATCCGGCTGAGGCGTTTGTCTGAGGAAAAGAAGGTGATTTGGAAAGGAGGATATGAAGTATATGTATTCCACCAGCAGAGCAGAGCAGAGCAGCCAGGGCCCAGCAGGCAGCCTGTCAGATTGGCGTCCTCGGCCTGGACTGGGAGGTGGGCGGTGCGCGCGTCTCGACGGACGAGGCGGACCGGGGGTGAGAAGGAAAGGAAGGATGCAGGCGGCGTAGCAACAGTCTGCTGTGCAGCGACCCCAGCTTGCATCTTGCAGCCCGCAGTTCACCTCGTTGTCAAAACCCCCAGTGACAAGCCGCTCGGCGGTTGTGCGCCGTTCATGCGCGGCCGCCTTGCCCTGCGTCGTTGGCAAAAACGCACCACAAGCCCTGAACGCCGAGTCGTAGCCACTTGAGATGGACCCATGTTCCGCATCTTCCAGGAGACGAGTCGACGACGACACTTTGTCCGACCGGTGCGCACCTGGGGGGATTTGGGCAAGGCTCGGGATGGTTGATGGCTTGACAGCGCAAGGGCTTTGTCCTTGCCAGAGCTTGAAAATGCCGAGGCAGCGAGCGAAACGTGTGAGGACGACGTTTGGCATGTCAAGGTGGTGTCGTGATATGAGCGAGTCACCAAGAATCCCGCTTGCACTTGCACTGATTGATGGACGACGAACGAGTGAGTGACGACTCACGAGCCGTCAGTTGGCCCCACCACCCGAGCGGGACATCATCTGCACGGGGTACACGCTACTCGGTGTTTTGCTTGGCACAAAGAAGTTGCGTGTCCTTGCCGGAAAACAAAAAAAGAAAATTAGAAGAAAAAAGAGAGAGAAGATCAAATAAAAAGAACAGGCGTCGGGGACCCTGACCACAGCAACGACGCTCGCCTCGAGCCAATTGGAGACGAGTGGCTGTGTGGATACAACAGTCGCCTCAATCAAGCCGGTGGTTGGTCGCCTTGTCGCGGTGCCCCTCGTCGACCTCCTTTGCAACGGCGCTCTTCCTCCCCTCCATCACCCGCACGCCGCCATTGTCGACAGTCGGCTGTTGACACCAATCCTCGTTGCCCACCCCCTTTGATTGTTAACCCAGGGAACACCCCGGCTCCCAGAGCTTCAGCCATTGGATTCGCCCCCACGACGCAGCCTAACGATGCTTGTAGGCCCTTGGCGACTCGACTTCTCGTGAGCCGCCACGGTGCCGGACTTGGTTTTCTCCCATGGCAGCCTGGTTTCGCACCCGCAGCTAGCGAGCGAGTGACTCATCGTCGTGGCAAGCAAGCAGCTGGCCCGAGCCATGCCAGATGCTCTTGCCGGTGAAGGGGAGGGACGAGAGAGGTCCATATCCATATCGGGTTCCGGATCGCAAAGGGGCCCCGCCGCCGGATAGCGTGAGACGGCGTGGTCAGATTTGCCATTTGCCAGGCAGATTTCCTCGTACCGACGGACCGTGCGGCCGATCACATCGTCGCCCCTTTCGGCATCCAGTCGTCGTGCGTTTGCGGAGCGTGGAGCAGCGAACATGTTCGCGGCGGCGACGCCAATCGTGCTCGCTGTCATATGAAGTATGCGTCGAGCCATAGGCCAATCGATGAGGCTGATCGCGGCCTTGACCCTCTCATAAGGGGAAGGAGTGTCGTGTGTGATGTGCAGGGCGACGAGTCGACGACTGTCAAAAGACGATCGATAAAGTGTCAAGAACAAGCTCCTGGCCAGAGCCCCGCCATCGATCAGCGGGTTGTTGGTGAGAGTCCAGCTGCCATGCTGCAGGACTGCCATGCTGCAGGACTGCCATGCTGCAAGACTGCCAGGCTGCAAGACAGCTAATCTGGCTGTCAAGGGGAACGGGAACTGGGGTGCTGCCTGGAGTGCTGCCTGGCGAGCCTGTGACGTCAGACAAAGCGGGCCATCCCGTCCTTCCTTGCTGAGTCGGTGGCCCGTGGGGGACAGATTCCGTGCTTGCTTCGTCTTGGACCAGTGCAGGCCGTCGAGCAGAGAACCCGTCAACCTTGCCCATTTTCCGTTTCGACTCTGTATCCTCAAGTAGATGGCCTGCGTCGTCATCTTCCTCATCAGCACGTTTGTCATGGCTGTTCAGGAGACAACACTGGATCGAATTACCCTCCATCCTCCAAAGGTCACTCTATCCACAGCCAGAGATCCGCGTACCTGCATGTCCCAGTCATGGAATGGATGGCCCGGTAATCACAGTGCGAAATTCCAACGGGTCGCTCTTCGTACTGTACCCAGGCACCCACCCAAGGACTTACTTAAAGTACCTGGGTACGCGCCACGCCACGCCAAACGTCAAACTCGATCCACTCGCACGACCCTGGCGCTTTTCTGGCCTCCGCCCTGGCTGAAGAAGTGCCAAAGTAAAAAAAGCACTCCAAGACGAAGGGTGACGGTGACCGCTGACAAAGAGGTGCTTGCGTACTAAAACGGCAGCGGGATTGGCGATCCCTGCTCACGCTGACTTGCTGACAGTTAGTTGGCACTGCTCGTGGAGACGCTCGAGCAGGAAGGGTATGCAAGACGGAATCAACAGGATTCTGATGACGGCCGCGTTTACATGGTCACCGTCTTGAGGACAGCGTGCAGGCCCCACTGCCAGCTTGCCTGCAGGTGCTGTTGATGATGAGGGCTGTCGTCGACCTGGGTTGTGTGGATGCCGTTGAATTCTGTTGATTCGCTCTTCCACATGCAAAAAAACAAGCTCTTTGTTCCCTTCTGTCTAAAGCTTCACTCGTCTCGGACACAGGGGAGGGTGGGTGGTTTGGTAGTGCCGTGTGGGCCAACCACATGATGCCCAAGACGCATGAGTCGTTTCGAAACTGTCACAAGACCCCCCGGAGTGCGCAGCAACAGATGTCAAGTCTACAGGGTGTGGTATTCGGTAGAAAGCTCGGCCTAACTAGAGAGAGAGAAAGAGAGGAAAGAACAAAAAAAAATGTGGTGAGGCCGCTGAGATAATCCGTAGTCCATGCAGGTTTGAAACTGCAGAGTTGTACCAGGGGTATTGTCAAGTCAGGAAAACAAAGCCATCAGAATCCGGCCCGGCTGTATGCTCAAGGAAGACACCGGGAAACAGTTCTTCCTTGACGGGTATTCGTAAAAAGTTCGCTAGAAGCACATCTGAAGGCAATACAGTATCAGCAACGAGTCGAAAGTGCCACGGCCGATCACGTGCGTACCCAAAATCGCAACCGCGTCACGGCCTGTCCACCAAACACCGTAAAGATAACTGCAAAAAGAATGAAAGCAGAGACATGGAGGGAGAGATCAAGCATGAGTGAGTGGAGCCGCGTCAGATTATTCGCCTACGCTTCAAAATCTCTTCGTATGCCCTCATCTTCTCCGTTCGGATACGCAATGTGAGGCAACTGTCGTCATAGTTGCGTTTGACATCTTCATACATATCTTTCCAGTATCGGTATTCCTTGCGCCAATATTCTGCTTCGCGAATCACGTCCGACGTTCGTCTGCCGCTGCCGCTGCCCGACTCAACTTCTTGCTGCAGCTGTTTGATCTTGCTCTTGAGGCTGTGGTTCTCATCCTTGAGAGCCCTCTTTTCATTCTCCAGTTTATCAATAGTGTCCTTGAGCTTCTCCGCATCTCGACTATGCCTTTCCTCGTTGCGGCTTGCGTTGTCCACCGTCTTTCGCAGAGAATCGTTGTCGACGCTGAGAAGGTGCATCTGCTGCTGCAGTTGAGGTACAAGGACCTGCCGGAGGTGATGTGCGTCCCCCTGGGCCGTCGCCAGACTGGCTTTCAGAGAACTAATCTCCGAGACCAGGTGCCTGTTGTTGTCTTCGAGACATCGCTCCCGCTCCTTTAGGCCGTCCCATTCCGCAATGCTGACCTTGAAGTATTCGTGGTCGACGCGGTGGCGGTGGCCATGGGAGCGGGAGCGTTTGATGGATACAATCTGTTGTTTACCGCTTGTCGTCGTTTCCAGGTACAGTCGTCGAGACATTCGGGAACCGGCTTCGGCTTTGAGTGGTAGTCGACTTTGTGAGGCACCCACCTTGGCGGCGGTTGCTGTCTCGACCTTGTGCTTTCGCTATCCCGTCTTTGGCCAAGACAAGACGGGATGTCCCGGCAAGGTTCAAAACGATACAATGCGAAAACACACACACAAGCTTGTATAGCAAGAATGGTTTCCCAAAAGAAGGATGTTGAAAGGATTCTGAAAGAAAGGCGGGACGCCAGCTTAATGTAGGATGCGCCGTAAAGGTGAATGAGACTGAGTGAAATACCACAAGAAAGAGGCACTCGACTACAGCAGCTGATCAAAGGAATAAAGAATGATGGAGATCTAATGAGAGTCCCCCAAGGTCACGACAAAGGCCATGCTCAAGTGTATCAGGCATGGGGCATCGTTTTGTAAGGGATATTTTGGCTCCCCTCGGCTGGTCCTACCTGCGACTTCTTTCACACTACGGCCACCTGAAGGATTCGAAGAAGACAAGGTGTGGCACGCGATCGTAGCAGATGGCCGCAAGCATAGCCTGCGTGGGAGGTCCCAGTGCTTGTGCATCTGTGGCTGGGGCGTCGCGGCTGGACTTGAAGCTCAAGGTGCGCAAGGCTGACGGTGACGGGATGTGGTGAAGTTGGGGTGTCCAGTCCGTCCGCATGCAAGGAGTCAAGGACTGGTCCTGAAAAAAAGACTCCGGCCAGCTGCCATCCGAGTAGGCCTCCCGAGGGTCGGCTGTAGCTGTTATCATTGTTCCCGAGCTTGCACGACACGGGCAGCATGTCAAAGAAAGTGCGCGCGGGGGACGTGCTCCGAAAGAGCACGAGGGTCTGGCATTCAGTCACCCATGTCTCATCCCGATCATATGCCTTTGACCGGAGGCCGCCTCTTTGTGTCTGGGCGAACGAGCGCCTGGGTTGCTGCTCCGTACCCGGGCTGTGGCTGCTGGGTGAGGACAGGGCCTGCATCCGCAAAGGTCAGCGGAAAGTCGTTTTAGTGCCAATGTTTGACTGAGACGCCGTACTTTGGCTATTCACTACCTTGTCCATGGTTCTTGAGATTTCGCGTTCTGGCGGTCGCGATCGCGTCCTCGATGGACGGATGCAAGGGCTATGCAGGGACAATGCACGATACCCGTCTGCAAACTGGCCGGCAACGTCGTGGCCGGTGCCGACTGGGGCAATGGGAAAACATGCGAATCACAGGAAGCCGGATGCCGTCAGAGGCGAGGTCAGGAAGATGAGGCATGCGGCGCGGGTGACTGGACATTCGTTCAGCCGACAACTCTAGGCAGGGTCAGTTGATTGCACATGGAGCAAATCCGCACAGTGTGTCCCATGTGGTTTGCCCTGCAGCCACGTGCTCGGTCCACGCTCCACGTAGGTCTCAGGCACCAGGCACCAGGCGTCCATCGTACAGTGTGAGGAGGCGGCATGACCTTCTCATTGTTCGCCACACTTTCCAGCCTCGACTTTCCAGCCACAAGTCATTTTAGGTCTCTGACTCTCGATATAGAGGGCGACCATCGCTTGCGCTTCTCCTGCTCGAGGTCAGTCGTGGGCGGAGGGTGGGTGCCCTGCAACGAAACTGAGAGTGTCCGATTGTCCCGACTCCCAAGGCCTTTTGTTCACGACGCGGTTTCTATTTAAATGCAAAAGAAGAAACCAGGACCGCTCGCTGCCGCCCATTGTCCCAGACGACACCGCCTTTGTAGCGGGGGCGTCGGGCGATGCGCTTTATGCCGAGTTTCAACACCAAACACCAACTTCACAAAGGGAGCAGTATGCATCAGGAGGTCGCCAAGGTCAGAATGAAGCGGCACGACGGGTGTGTATGACTGCATTGCCCTAGACTTGAACGTCAAGTCTCACTATACATTCTTCAGTGCTTTCTCAGAAATGTTCATCCCGAGGCACCGTGCCATGCAAACTCGCAACCAGCAGGTGCACTTGCTTATGAGCATTTTCAACTTCCATCACCTCCCCTCTCTCTCTCCCCAGGACTCGCAGATGAGCTCTTGTTAATCTACCAAGCTTTCCCCGTTTCCCTCCCAAGCAAGAAATCACGTCAAAAAATGCCTTTCTTTGGTGATGCGCTCGCTTCCTTTCAAAGCCGATTATATCTGCACCGTCGACATGCCATGAGCCGACAATCGCGGCATTCATATATATACTCGAGCATGTGGTTAAAGCACTCTTCGCACTGAAACGAGCCCCTCCGAGACTTCCAGCGATGATTCCAGCAGTCATGGTTCGCGACCAGATTATGCCAGGACAAGGCGATTATGCCCTTCGATTTGAACTCTATCCGCATCACGATCAACGATGGCATTAGCCCGATCGACCAATCTCTGCTCTTCCCACTGGTCACAACCGCAATTCTTCCACCGTACTCCACACACAAAGCAGAATTGAGCACCGCATCGACAAGCTGCGGCAACGTTAGTTCGTTTTGATAAAAAAAAAACACGGATATCAGCGAAGCAGCTCACTTATGTGATTACAGCCGAGTTCCAAGTCGACCATTCTGCGGCACGAGTAACATCTCTGCCACCCATTCTCTGCTGCCAAATTGAGCAGGTCCATCGTTGCCACATCCTGAGGACAGCCGCCATCATGAGATGAGCCCTTGCAGATTGTGCAAGTCTTGCTCCAGCACTTGACGCACGTTGCAACTTCCCCACGGATGAGATGCGTCGGAATAAAAGTAGAACAGGCGGCTTCGTGGCAGTACGTTCTGTCCTTGGTGGTATACTCCAGCTCCTTGGCTCGATACCGCCCTGCTGACTCTGCCGGAAGGAAAGTTTGAAAAAGGCCAAGAGGGATAGGCTGACTGCAGCACCGGGGAGGGAACAGCGACTCGTCCTTGATTACCGATTGGAAGAGATCGGCCATGCACGCGCGACAGTATTCATGCGAGCAGGGACGTCGTACCGTCTCAAAGCATGCAACGTCGGCCATGCACGCCACGCAACGTCGTTTGTCGACAGCCGTTGGAGGACGCCCGGCCTGCCGCTCCTCCTCGACATGGTCCTGGATGACCTCTGCGTCTGACAGGACGGCACGGGCAATGCTGCGACTAATGGCTTGGTCTGCACGAAACGTGGCAAGAGACTCGAGCTCGAGCTTGTCAAGCTCCGCCGCCAGCTCTCCGTCGGGGGTCTCGCCTGTCCTGTGTTTCCCCTTGACTAACTTGCGCGCATCTTCTAGTTGAAGCTCGATTGTCAAATCAAGGCTCGCTTGGTCAAGAGAAACATCATGATGATCAAGATGCGAGGGAATGCATGAGGGCTTGCAACTTGTGAGCCTGTGAAAGGTTAACATGTGCGAAATGAGTGCCATGTTGAGATGTCTTGAGCTATGTCCAGCTACGAAGAGAGACTGAGATATCAGTCTGCGGGGCCGGAACCCACATCACGAGACGACTGTCAACAGAAGGCATCAATCCATGGCCTGGGAGAGCCGCTGATATAGTCTGATAGACTGATAGCCAAGAGCAATCTGTGGCAAATCACTAATACTTCATTATGTCAGAACCGGACATAAGATCGGCACGTCGTGCCCGAACAATGTTGAGCCGCCAAAGGCGTCTTTTCCCTGAAGATTTTCTAATACCTCTTCTTCACATGACCTGGATGTACAATAAGGACCTTGCATTACCTTTCCAAGGGCCCGCTGGGATGTTGCTGTGCAAGGTCACTGATCTGCTGTTCAAGCCTCTTGTCCTCACACTCTATTTCGTGCACTCGTTGCAGGTACCGTCGCTCCTCTGCTAACTTTGTACGTTTCCTTTGAAGTGCCCCCAGACTGGGCGTATCTTGATGCCCGTTCGCTTCCGCGTCTATTTTCATCTCATTCAAAGGCCGACTCACTACAAACGCTCGTGGAGGACCTTGAGGCGGGCAGGCAGAAGCTGCATTGAACACAGTTCGGCCTCCTTCCACCGATGACTCTCCCGACACCGTTGGAACAGGAGTGGAATCTATTTCGTGAGCCTGTCCACTGAGCCTAGCAGCCGCGGACTGCCTTGGCGTGTACGAGTCCATCTCGTGGGCCATTTCTGTCGAACCTAATCCCACCCAAATTAGATTTTTCTAGTCCGGCGGGTGCAGGGAAAATGTGAGAGAGCATTACATACCTAGCAGCTCACCATGCCCAGTCCGTATCGGATGGCCGTCTTTCTCCTCCTCCAACTGTCCATTACGGACCTGGACCGAAGCTGCTCGGGGTCGGCGGCGTCGACGGTAGCACCAGAATGCTCCAATGAGAGAGCCGAGGGCAGCTACAACGGCAGCGGTGGTGGCTATTATAAGTCCAGTGGAAAGCCCAGGGCTCCCAGAGTTCCCAGAGCTCCCAGTGTTCCCAGATTTCTCAGAATTCCCAGGTTTCTCAGAGTTTCCGGATTTCTCAGAGTTCCCGGATTTCTCAGAGTTTCCGGGTTTCTCAGGGCTCCCAGAGGCTGTCGATGTAGTGGTTGGACTCTCGGTTGGCGTGCCCGTTGAAGCGCTTTTTGAACTGCTGGATGGCGGCAGCAGGGAATTCTGAACCGTAGGCTGCCAACTTGCAGAGTCTGAGTCCCCAAACGTGGCCTGGGAAAACGATCCGGGATGTACATGTTGGCAACGCCAGTCGATAATGGACTGAGCCTGGAGAAGGTCGGCGGTCGAGCATCCGCTTTGCGCACCACACTCTGCAACGGGGTTCGCGAGCTTGGATTTGGTGCGAGGCCGGCAGAGACAAAAGGCAACCTCTCCCTCAGTCCCCGTACACCCAACTCCAGGTAGAGCATTCTTAATACAGGCCCTGGCACAGGGAGCCATCTGAAAGTGGCCTTGCACCAAGGCGATGCCAACCGCGACCACGACCACAGTGACGCGCTTCATGCTCAAGACCAGAGCCGAGTGGGAAGGTGAGGAGGTGCGAAAGCTGACAAAGTAGAGTGATGGGGGACTTGAGCAGACATTATGGGTTGCGGTTTGCGGTTTGCGGGCGGCACTTTGAGAATAGGGAGTGGAACAAGGCTGACGATGACTTGGACGAAATGACTGGTCAGGTGAAGAAGAAAAGTAACAAGCGTGTCAATACGTAGTAGTACTCCGTATGTTGTTGGATGATACTGGACCTGCAGGCCCTGTGCGCATCTTTATCTTGTCACACAAGTCTAATTGGACAACTACCGAGCGACTGGCTTTGTGTCACGCCTCGTGTAAGCAAAATGTTCCAGAGGTCTCCCGCTTTTCTTTAATTGCGTTGGCGGTGCCTGGATGCTGGTCCGTGAGACCGGGCCATACGTATCAACGACTAGCTCGGAACCTGAGACACACAGCTTTCAGTATTTTGTTTCCTCAACGCTGCCCCATCTGGACCTATGGATTTGCCGAGAGAAGAAGCGGGAGGTTCCAACGTTAAGGGGGCGGGAGAGGAAGGAGAAAAATATTCTCCGTACCTCGTGATCGGCGAGGCTCCCCTGGCTGCTGGCTGATGGACTTTGGACAAACGCGTCGAACAGTTTCTCGGGCAAGCGTGGTCTGCGCAGGCATGTTATCGTGCGTGCCGGAAACATTCCGGATGGGAAAGGTGAAGAGCAACTGCACAAGTCAGCCGTGAATCACACCTGGAGGCTGGATCTAGGGTGCTCCGCACGTTGTAGTTGGGCATTTGACGCTCGAAAAGCTGGAAATCTCAAGTCAGGTGGTGGGTGCTCTGCACGTACGCACGAGCTGGGTTACCGAAATCAATGTCAAAGATTGAGCGGACCAAACAAGATCGAACATGCGAACGCCCGTAGTTGACGTTTCGACGCGTCGGCTGAGAAGTGGAAATATGAGACATCTGGACTCGAGTCGACTGGCAGGTGTCCAGTGTCAACGTCACGATGGCACTTTCCAAAAGAAGACATCTGGTAACGTTGGGTGCGTACTTCCTGCTCCGTACTGACAATGGACATCAATTGACGCCTCCATGTCACTGGTCAGCCTCCGTCATGTGGCCCATCAGCTGGCCATGCAACCTCGACGAGTGGCGGCTGCCTGCAGAGACTGCTCAGCCGAGCCCAATAATTTCAGCTGCATTCTTGAAACCGTCAACGTTCGAATTCAATCGCCCAAGACTGTAGCGTTCCCAAGTTTTATCTCGCTACATGGCTGTGTCGAAGCACTCCGTACAACCTCGACACATGCGTGTTCTCAACTTGGACCCCAAATTTTGTCGGCGAGCTGTCTGCCACGTCTGGCGCGAGCAGTATCCCCAATCAGCCGAGCATCTTTGCTTTGCGATACTGTTTGACAGTCGGGTCATTTGGAAGGAATCTTGTTAAAATCGACCCTCGTCAGGATACCGTATTGCCTCTGTTTTCGACAGACGCGCGGGCCGCAAGTATGTTTCTCGACATCGAGTGATGGTGTACTTGGGGGCTCGCTTACCGAAAGACAACTCGCCCTATTCGAGGACTTGCTCAATGTGCACATGGAAACCCCACGCACCTGGCAGCGAGCGCCCTTGAGAAGGTTGGTCTGCTTTCTTTGCCCATCATTTCGGGGCCAACGCCAAGGACCCGTCACAGGATGACCCAGAGTCCCGGGCTATATATAGGTCAACCAGACAGCAGCACCTTGACCCCAACGACAGCAAGCTCGCCAGAGCCAACAGGACAGATGAGTCAGTCGCCACTGCTAGCGGGATCGTCTTCAGGTTTGGCGGATGTCAAATCGGACTAGATGGGAACGACTTGATGACACGAACGACTTGCTAAAACCGCCGAATCTCGAAAAATTGCAAGCGCTCAGCGCTCCAACGCTCCAACCTTGTGTGTAGCGCTGAACCTGGAAATAATGCCCACACAGCCCATCTTCTGGCATGAGCAAATGAGCCGAGGCGTACCAGATTGACGAGGACATCTGGCCAAGGACTTCAAGCCAACCACGTCTGCATACTGTAACGAGTAACGAGAAATGCCTGATGGCTACTGAGCTGAACTGGGTTCAACCTTGGCCGAGATCCCCCGCGGTAACTGGGCATCCACCATGCCAGAGGCCAGAGGGGTTGGGGTTCCGCCCAATCGCGCTCAAATTTAAATTTTTTTTAAAGTCGCCCACCAAAACAAAAACATCTTCCGGAAGAAAGGGCCCAGGTGGCGCAACTTGGGGAGGGGGACCGGGCTATTTCCGCGCGGGACGACTTATCCCCCGCCAGTGCTCCGGCTTCGGTGCTTTGACGGCGCCAAGCATGGGCTACCGGCCACGGACTACAACTCCATACGAACTGGGTAACACACAAAACCTTGCCGTGATAAAGGCCCTCCGACGCAGGTCCTTTCAGGGTTGTATTAATCACGACTCGAATCTCGAATGGGTTTGGCGACCCGACTTCGGTCCCACCCGCAGCCGTTTGGGAGGTGGAAACGAACTCCATAGCCGCACTTGGCTGCCGAGCTCTCCCTCCCCCCTCTCTCATTTAGGTTATTTTCTTTCCTGTTTGTTTCCTCGTCCAGACTTTGCTCAAGCGGCATGTACGTAGGGCCTGCTTCCTTGTCACTGCCCCTTGAAAGCGCTGCTCGGCCCGGCCTTGCCATGATTCCTGTCCATGTTGCCGTCCAACTTGGCCATCAAGTGACACGAGTCTCGACATTGGCTTACTGTAATGTCGTTTTGAACACTGCAATTTTCATGGTGAACTGTTGTAATAGACAATTCTTTGACTAGTCCATCATGGTGGCCACAGACAACACGGAAGTAAACAACGTGGCTTTCGGAGACGATGAGTGTAAGTGGAGTCTTCTTTCTTCCCCCTCATGTCTTCCACCCAGACGATTAATGCCGTTTAGACGGAAGGGAAACAGAAGGCCACCCCGTTGACCAAATACAAACACTGAACGAGCGAGACGCCCACGACCAGTATGCCTGGGAGGCAATGGATTACGGCGACGGCATTCTCTCTGGCATCCGCTCCAGAACACGCAGCCACACTGACCACACCGTCATCGGCTGGGAGGTCGATGACCCGGATAATCCTCACAACTGGTCGACGGTACAGTCTCCCTTGCCTCCCCAATTGAAACCTCTTCATCACTCTGACGTATATACCAGTCCCGCAAGACTTTTGCCGTCTTGATCTGTGTCATGCTCGTTCTCAACTCCACCATGTCCTCTGCCCTCCCCAGCATGGCCATTCCCAACATCACAGCCGAGTATGGCGTCAATGAAAGCACGCAGAGCGTTCTTCCAATCAGTGTTTTTCTGATTGGGTACATATTTGGCCCGCTCATCTGGGGCCCTCTCACGGAGCATTTCGGACGAAGAAATCTCACCGTCGTGACTTTTGTAGTCTTTACGCTGTTCACAATGGCTTGCGCCCTGGCGCCGAGCTGGGGGAGCTTCCTCGTGTTTAGGATGGTCTGCGGTGTGTGTGCGGGCGCGCCAATTGCCATTGTAGCCGGCATCCTGGCGGATGTCTTCGGCGACTATCGGACTCGCGGGAGGGCGTACGCAGTCTTCATGGTGGTGAGTGTTCGTCTGAAGTTTGCACTCTGGTATATCCGCTGCCACACTCTCTGCCTTTTTTTGTTGGGACCGGAATACCAGGTGAGGAGAAGGCAGGCAGTGAACTAATCATCGCGCGACGCCGTAGGCCACCGTCTGGGGACCGTTGCTCGCGCCCATCATCTCAGGTTACACGTCCACGACTATCGGATGGCACTGGGCGTTTTGGATCGGCCTCATCTTTGCCGGGTTCACACTGCTCATCATAGCCTGTCTGCCAGAGACATTTGGGCCTATCCTCCTTGCGCGAAGGGCGCAAAGGATGCGCGAGGAGGATCCCACGCAGCGCGTCGTGGCACCCCGTGAGCTCGAGGAAACGAGCCTCAGCCGGCTCCTGAGCGTCATCATCACCCGACCGATCCGCATGCTGGCCTCTGAGCTCATCGTCACGGCCACGTGCGCATACCTGGCGCTCGTGTACGCCATCTTCTACATGTCCTTCCAGGCTTTTCCCATCATCTTCCGCGACCTGTACGGCCTCAGCCCCGGCGAGACTGGTCTGACGTACCTCCTCATTGGAGCAGGCGGCCTGATCTCTCTTCCGGTCTTCTGGTACTGGGACGTTGCGCTGATGAGGGCCCAGGAGCGAGGGTCTTGGTGGTCGAAGCGCGAAGAGTCGCGGCGCCTTCCGCTTGCTTGCCTGGGCGGCCCTCTCTTTGTCATCTCCCTCTTCTGGCTGGGCTTCAGCGCAAAGATGACCACGCCCTTCATGACGCCTATGCTCGCGGGCATCCCGTTTGGCATGGGATACATACTCATCTTTATGGCACTGCTGAACTACTTGACGGATTCGTACGAGATTTACGCCGCGTCCGCCAACGCAGCTGCTTCATGTTGCCGGTCCGTCCTCGCCGTCGTCTTGCCGCTCGCGACGACACCCATGTTTCGGCAGCTGGGGATTACGGGGGCGTGCTCGCTGCTCGGGGGGCTGAGCGCCGTGATGTGTGTGATTCCCTTCATTTTCATCTGGCAGGGGCCGATTATTCGGGCCAGGTCGAGGTTTTGCATCGCGTTGAGGGAGCAGAAGGAGGAGATGCAGAGGAAAGCGGATGCGCAGCGGGGAAGCGCGGCGAGGAGGGAGGACGCGAAGCAGGAGAGCGAGACGGTGGAGGTCTGATGTGGCAGTTTCGGTATTGATGTTTGTGGGCATTTGGCATGGGCGGTTTTTGGTTTTCAGCGTAAAGAAGACTGGCAGGACAATGCACACGATGTTTTGGATTGTCAGTTTTGCCGAATGCCCCGACACGATACGCTTGTCAGCTCGTGACCCATTCCATGGCCGTTCCCACTGCACATGCAGTCCCTCGACCTCTCCTCGCGGCCCATCCAGTCGCCCAGCCGTTCAATCGGTGCCTGGGCAAATGAAGGGCCGTCCAAGCACAGAACTCGGACGGCTCGTTGCACGCAGAATGTTGGACACCAACACGCGCAGGCGGCCTCTGACAGGCGTCAGCGCAAGAGGGCACGCGACGGAGACGGCCGCGGCAGCAGCGAGTCCCCGCGTCGACGGCAGCAGCACACGCCTGCCGGCCGGCATCTCGCGCCCCCAAGCGACCCCCATCCGGGGCCGGCACGAGTGGTGCACGCAGTGCGGGGACGCCGCGACGCCGCCGCCCCTGATGACGACCGTTCCCACGTGCCGGCCGCACGTGGCGCCGCCGCCGCCGCTGCGTGTTGCGGCGGGTCAGCCACGGCCCACGGCGCGGGTTTCGTGGTCCCGGGCGTGCCTTTGCTCCTGCTTTTGCCGTCAACCAACGCTGCTTGCGAATCAATGCCAGGTCGCGCGTGCTGCGTGTGGGCTCTTCTTTTTCTGCTCTCGAGCCAAGTTGTCGCGGTCCGCATGGACCAGGGATCCATCTAGTCATGCAAGTCAACGTGTGTGCGGGCGGGCCCTGCTCCGGCGGTACTATTCAAGACTACGACTCGACACTCGACACTCGACACTTGGCACGGGAGTCGGGACAGCCGGACAGCCGGACAGCCGGCGCTTGTTGCAGCTCCCCGGCCGGAACAAGGCGAGATACATGAAGACGGGGACGCGTCCACCCGCCCGACATCGGGGGCCCCGAAGCGCGCATGCCCCGCCTGCGTCCCCAAACGCCCAAACGCCGTAACCCGACGTCGCTCACGTCCCCGTGCGGACCGTTCAAAAAAAAAAAAATCCGAGGCCGACGCCTTCGTGAAAGCTACACTACACACCCGCCATGTGGTCCCCCGTTCCTGAAAACGCCCCCCGGAGACGGCCTGGGAATATCTAGAGTGCGCACCTCTGCTCTCCTTCCTTCTCCTCTCCCCTTCTTCACGCTCTCTCGTGTTGTAGGCTTGACGGCTGTGTGACAACCCCCACTCTTGACGCCTGAAACTGTTGTGCATTCCTGCCCTTGTCCTCCTGCCCTCCATTGGTATCATTGAAACAGCAACAAACAGACACACGCCCCCCATTCTAGACATGTGGAAAACAAGAAAAACAGAAAAATAAACAAAAATACACCACCACCAAAAAAAAAAAATTCGTCTTGTGGACGATGATGCCCCCCTTGCGCCGAGTATCCGGGAAGCCACGCCAAATCAGCCAGCGTGGCTGCCGGTCGTATCGTAAAGTCGTCCCAATGAAACTGTCATTCATTCATGCACAAAAGGCCCTTCCAAAGCCGAGGCCGTGCGTCGTACACACCGCCATCGTCACACAACGGGCATCACTTCCCGGCCCCGTTCGTGCAGGGAGCTCATGACGCTAGGCCTTGTGCCGCCACGGCTTGAAGGCTTTGGAGAAGAGCTGCCTCTGCTGCGTTGTCGTCTTGCTCCTGCTGCGTCGGAGAGTCGGGGTTTGGTGCCTCTGAGGGCGGGGACGGGTGTTTTTGGGCTGCTGCTGCCGGTGCCGGTGCCGGTGCCGGTGCCGGTGACGGAGTCGGCGCGGGTCGGGCAGCCGCTTGACGTGGCTGCGGTGAAAGGGCTTGTGCTTGTGCTCGTGCAGGCGAGGTTGTCGAGGACGCTGGTTGTGGCGGAGCGGCAGCCGGAGACGTGCCGGTTGGCGCGGGCCTTGTCGCGGGCGGCTGCGCCGTGGAAGCATGATGCTGCTGGGCGGCCGGCGGCTGCCATGGCCCTTGTACTTGCTGTGTCTTGGTTGCCGGCTGCCGTGTTTGCTGTCCTTGCGGTCGAGGAACCTGAGGCGGCAGCTGTGCCCGGGGTCGGGTATTTGCCTGGGCAGCAGAGTGCAACGGCTGCTGCGTGTTCGCCTGGCCGCCTGGGCGAGTTTGGGAAGCCGGAGTCGCCATCGGCCTTGGTGCCGACGTCGCTTGGGCCCCTCGGTCAGCCTCGTTGGCTTGACGCCCGACTTCTTGTTCTTGTTGTGGTGGCGGTGGTGCAGACGAGGCCGCTTGCGCTGCCTGTGCCGGCGTTGGACCGTTTGGCGGGTGTTTTAGGCCGCCTGCCAGGGCCATGATGCCTTGAAGTTTTGCTTGGTCTTCTTCAGAGTTGAGCCTGGCCCTCTCCTCGGCCTCCTTTCTCGCCGCTTGCGTCGGCGCACGCGTCTTCAGTTCTCCCGTAACGGCTTGCAGATAGTAAGGCATCTCGGAGTTGGTCTTCAAGAAGAAGAGCTTGAGATTGCGGGCCTTGTCCTTGAGCTGCACCTGCGTCCTGTCCCTGAGTATGTCCGATATGGTCCCGTTCTGGCCGAAGAGCGTCAGGATCTGGCTCCAATGGGGTCCCTTAACCATGTCCAAGCCAGCCATGAGCGCCTTTTCTTCCTCCTGGGTCCAAGGTCGACGAGCCGAGTGCAGTCCTTCTCTCCGAGTGTGTGCAGAGGTCTTTGAGATGGCAGCCTGGCGAGCCTTGTCGTATAGTACGGAGCTGGGACACGTCTGGTTCGGCGGGAGGGTCTCGCCAGGCGCTGTAGGCGGCTGCGGCTCGGGAGTTGGCTGTGTGTAGGTGTAGTACGGATTTTGTGCTTGGTGATGTTGCAACTGCGTCAAACAAGGTAACTGAGCGGCCGCGCTCTCGGCTATTCATGCATGACGTT
Organism: Metarhizium album ARSEF 1941; assembly: GCF_000804445.1. Classification (NCBI taxonomy): domain Eukaryota; kingdom Fungi; phylum Ascomycota; class Sordariomycetes; order Hypocreales; family Clavicipitaceae; genus Metarhizium; species Metarhizium album. The sequence goes on along the minus strand of NW_024467582.1, from coordinate 805,029 downwards.
AGAGGGTTGAGAGAGTGCGAGCTACAGGGGCAGAACTGACTGGTGCCACCAGAAGCGCCGGGTTGAAAGCAGGCTGGTGAGAGGCCGTGAAGAGTGGTCTTGACGTAGTTGGAAGTACTCTCCGCCACGAGAGCCTCGAGTTCCTTGTAGTCTGTCATGAGGTCGACTTTGCCGTTGGTCCGGGATAGGGCGGCGTCCGCCTTATTCTCGGTGCGTGAGGGTGCGGCCTCGCCCTCTTCTTCTCCTTCTGTTGAGGCCGTCGTGGCTGGCTCGTCTGTCAGCCCTGCGAGAGCATTCTGTACCAGACCAGAAGCCGTCTTTTCAAAGAACGACGACAGTTCATCCAAATCCAAGTCGGCGTCCCTGGCGGCTTCGGCAATTTGCTCCGACCGAGACTCGCTGTCCCCAATCTCTACGGCAATTCCCAACTTGTCGCCTATTTCTGTCAGTGACCTGAGCCGGTCGGTGGCATGTTCCAGAAAGCTCCGCAGCAAGTCCTCGGCAGGGTGCTTCTCTCTCAAAGCAACAGCTGAAACGCGGTGGGTTAGCGCAACTTCAACGTCAAAACGGCCGTCTATGAGCCTCGTGCATACCTGGCTCCGACTCTTCCTTGACCTCCCCTTGCAGCGTCTCTTTCCGTGTCTGAACTGAAGATGCAAAGCTCTGGTCGGCAGACGTCAACTGCCCTCCGCCGCGCTGCTCTTTCAAGGCGTCCTCCAGGCCTCGCGTCAGGACCTCTCCGATAACCTCTTCCGACCGCTTTGACGGCTCCTTCTCAACAAGAAACTCTATGGCTCTTTGCGTTTTGATACCCAAGTACAGTTCCGTCATTTCAGGTGGCAGTTCCGACAGTTGTTGGCACTGGGAAATGGCGAGAAAGTTTTCGTCGGCCTCGGAGAGAGCCTGTGGGGTTCCGTCAACCAGCCATAATCCCAACTGCGCGAGATTTGCGAGTTCGATAAAGGTTTGGGAGTCGGCATCCTGGAAGTCGAGTTGACTCGCAGACAACGAGGGTCCAGACGAGTACATGTCGCGGACATTCTCAAAGGCACACTTGAGCTTGCCAAATGCCCTGTCATGTTGTGAATCAGATGCTCGAGCCAGTTTGATCGCGTCTTCAACAGGTCGTTGCACAAGAATAAGCAATAGCGACAAGGCCTGGCGATGCGGCGGTCAGTCGAGGGGTACGTCCCGGGCAGCGCATTGACTTACAAGACTCCCTAGCGCATGGACATTGGCGTCGCGAATGAACTTCTGGGGGTCCGATCGAAATGTAGTCCGAATGACAGGAGATTCAGGTGCCCGTATGCTTGTGTCAACCTCGATCGGGTCCGATGCGGGCGGTTCCGGGGCTGGCTCTTGTCCGTTGGTGAATTGGTCGACCATGTCGCCAACATTCGACAGCGCATTCTGTACCAGTAGTGCTAATCCATCCTCGAGTGAAGCTTCTTCAGTCTCGGTCGCGGTCTTTGCTCGTTTGGCCTCTGGTGCTTCGGCCCCGGCGCCAACGTCCTCCTCCAAAGGTCGTTTTGGTGCGAGTTCCGGCGGCAAGGTCAAGTCGAGGCGCCCTAGATCCGTCGGTTCGTGTTCTTGTTTGATATCTGCAGCACAGCACGATTAGAATAGCCATACTCTCCCTGCCCATGGTTTCCCTCCCTGCAAGATGCTCATTGCACGGCGTCATTCGCGCGTGATTTGCTTCTCATTCATGGTGGGTGACAGGATGGGCTGGGACGAAAATACCTGACGCCGTGGGGCAAGCACTGGCCTCAGCTAACGCTGACTCGGCCATGATGCCAATGGAGTCGACTGCAACAGTAAGGAATGCATGCGATGGCGTGTTGGGTTGTGCCCTGTCGCAGGAGTGGCCGGATGCTTGGTTGTTCGCAGCTCTTGTTGGATGGCGGCTGCAGACGCGGGCTCGGCGCTTTGCAGTCTTGGGTTGGGGAGGCGGGAGGCGGCGGGCCGACCGGGAAAACTTGCTGAGTCAGTCATCCGATTGCCCTTATATCGTGCCCCAACATTCTGTCGCTTCAGATACACAACTAACACAGGATTGAGTATTCGCAAAAACCAAAATGTCAAAATTGACGGGCTCGCAACTTCTCCCTCCATCATGTTTCACACATCCTTTATTCGCCCATTCATCATTTATTACATCAACCGAAATCTATACATGAACACTAACCTTAAGTATGTACCAAGAAATTTCCTGCCCATCGCAGGTGGTCTTGCCACCAAAAAAAAAGAAAAAGAAAAAAACTGCACTTCTAGACGGCCAAACCGTTGCAAAATGGCCTGGGCATCCGAGCGACATTCACCAGGTACTACAAGCCTTCCACAGCAGAGTTCTCAGTCTTACAATGCGAGGGCGAATACCAAAACAACGCCGGCAACGCTAGCCCCAGTAGCAGCCAAGTGTCTGTCGAGAGAAGCAGCATTGTCCTCGTTTGTCTCGCTGCTGTCGCTACCATTGCTGTCACTGCCCTCGTCACTGCCATTACCCTGACCCTGACCCTGATCTTGCCCACTCATGCCGCTGTCGGTGGGTTCCGGCTTATCTGATGTCTCAGCTGTGGCGCTGGCTTGGCTGGTGAAGGTGCCAGTCAACGTCTCGCCGAGCGTAGGTAGCTTTACATTTCCATCCACCTGCCACCATCCGGCGGCGGTCGAGGTCGGACAAGCCCGGGTTGACACTTGATTGGCATCATAGTCCTGCTTCATCACGCCAGCAGGGTTGATACTCGCCCACTTGGTCTTGAGGTTGTCAAAGTCGGGACTGATCGGGGTCGGAGTGCCTTTGCGGGTGAAGCCATCGTAAACGTTTTCGCCTGGCTGGGAAGCGTCGACCTTGGGGCCGTATGAAATGAGGCCGTAGTTGTTTTGCTCCTGAATCCACTCGTAAATAAGGGCACCGCTCCAGTCATTAACCATGGGCTTGGTGAAAATGGCATCCTGGTCATCCCACTTCCGGGGCCCGGGAACGTTGCAACCTGTTTCACTAAAAAAGATTGGTACGGGGAAGTTCTTGGCGTATTCTTGTAGCTTGTTGTAGCTAGACGCTTCAAAAGTGCTGGGGTCGCACCAAGAATAGGAGTTGAGGGCAAAGAAATCGACAATCTCGGATGAATTTCCTCCGCAGGTGAGATAGTCTTGCAGCATGGGGCGAAGCTGCACAATATCCGCGGCTGAGTAGCCGATGGGGATGCTGCGATAGCCCTTGCGGTCCCGATAGGCCTTGATGTCACGAGCGGCAGCCTTGAGGAATGGAGCTGCTGGGGAATCGTCCTTTGTTGCGATGTTCTCATTGCCGACGAAGAAGCCCAGAACATTGTCGTACCCGTGGAAGGCGTCCATAACCTGTGAGTACCTTTCATACTGAGTGGAGTTCCAGTAAAGATCCCTCTACAGGGGTGCATCAATCATGGCTGTCAGACATGGCCTCTTTTTTTCCTTCACAAACGTTACGGGAACACTTACGGCCTCAATGTATGTGCCAAAGGTATCCATGTCGACGAGGAGATAGATTCCAGCGTCATCCAGCGCCTTCATGCAGCCGTCGTGCTTAGCCTTGGCATCTACATGATAAACGCGGATTGTGTTGACACCCAATTCTTTCATGAGCGAGAAGTCTCGTTTACATTGTTCCGTGTCGATGAGCGGATCGTCAGGCACCAGCTGGTAAGCAACGCCTGGTCAACAGCATTAGCATAGCAGACACAAAGCACGGCTGTCCAGTCGCGAAACTCGCCCTTGATGAAGAATTGGGTTCCGCTTTTGGTGAAAAACTTGTTTCCGTAAGCCTCGAGGGGATCGACGGCGCCAACAGACGCGCCCAGGCCGAATAGGGCAGTCCAGAGAGCCGCAGAGCGCATTGTGCACTTGTCCGATGCGCAAAGCTCGCACCGGGTCCAACGGAGGCGTCAAGGGGGACTGGGCTCGTTGAGAGCTTCAGCAAAGAGCAAAGCGAGCTTTGGCCGAGCTGGCCACTCGACTATGATGGAAGAAGCTCAAGGTCCAAAGAGGTCTCACCCGGTTTGAGCAACCGAGGCACCAAGGGCAGCCAGTACAAGCGAAGTCCAAGTCGAATGGGCGGGCGTTGTGCAGCTCACCCTCGGATCCAAAAGGCACACGAGGCGACTTCGAGCGAGACAAGTGGTCGGTATTTCTGTGCGAGGTTGGGAGAAAAGAGAGGCACACGAAGCACAGGCAACACAGAAAAGTCGAGCCATGGAGACGACGCAAGAGGTAGCCGCGATGACGGCGAGCCGGAAAGAGCAGGAACAGTCTCGACGGGAAATCGCAATTACGACCAGCGCTTGTTGGCCGTGGCGACGTGCAAATGCGAAGCGCAGTTGCCCGAATGCTGGCTAAAAGTTACTTGGGTTGGAGGTGCGTGAGCCACGAGGAGCAACTCGGCGAGCCAAGCCAGCCGTTGCCCACCGGGCCCCAGGACGTGCTAAACGCACGCTAGAAGCCTTGATCGCCCTCTCTGCTGGTCTGCCCGTTCCATCATGGAGGGCGAGGTGAAGAGCGGTCGAGCAACTTGGGCGGCCAGGCGGACGGGCGTCGAGATGCAGCCGGAGGTGCATGTGAGGAGAACCTCGTCGGGGCAATCAATGCTGTGACACCGAAAGAGGGGGGGGCGCCTCTTGCCGATTGAGTGAGCGTTGAACCGACCAAGCAAGTTTCACGCTCGGCACAGCAACACCAGTCCAAGGTCAGATGGAAACACTGAAGTCGGGTAACCCGGTGTCTCCTTCCGAATTCTGAGCGGCAGTTGGCGTCACCAAGAGGAAAGGGCGGGGCCAACTGTACAGTCGCACATTAGCTCGCATCTGCAAACGCTGCTACTATAATTTTCTAATTTTCCGATTTTTAGATTTTTTAAAAGTGCAGAGTTATATAGAAAAAATTCCTCCTACCTTAATATACAAATTAAACTTTACACTATAATTATTCTAGATTTATATTAAAACTAGTTCTATATTATTTCTAAATTATTTCTAAATTATTTCTAAATTATTTTAAAATTAATTTTAAATTAATTCTAAATTATTTCCTACTTTAATATACTAAGACTATATAGATAGCTTAAAAGTCTTAGAAAGACTATTTAATAATCTCTTTAGTATAGTATATTTTATAGAGATATTTTATCTTAAGTTAATAAGCTTCTTAATAAATAAAATAAAGATGCTATTAGCCTTTAAATATTATAATACTAGCTTTTAGCTTAAGAGCTTTTAGGTATTTCTAAAGTATATATAAGAAGCTTAGAGCTTTTATATAAAGAGATTTTAGAACTATTTATATAAGAGATACTAATTAAATTAATTTACTACTTTATTAATAAGATTCTTTAGTAATATAATTAGCAACTAGTAAGCTTATATATACTAAAGATATAGCTTTCTTACTAGGGATTAGTATAGCAGTAAAATATATAAATTATAAATTAACTTATTAAGTAGATTTAATTCTACTTCTTTTTCTATAGATATTTTAATTAATTAATTCTTTAGAATTTATAATAATATAATAACTTTTAATATTTATTATATACTATTTATAAAGTTTGCTAGTAGAATTATATAAAAAGGCATATTTAAATAAAGTAAAAGTAAATTTAAATTCTTTCTAAAGTAATTTAATTTCTTAAAAAGAACTTAAAGTAAATATTAGTAATTTATAGATTTAGTTATAAATATCTTTACTACTATATATAATAAAAAGTATAAGTACTAATTTTATAAAATTAGCTTTATAACTTTTATTAAACTATTTTTCTAGAGAAAGTTTAATACTAAAGAGAAAGTAATATATAGTATTATATTAACTTTTAAGTACTTAAGCTAAATTTTTTATAGTACTTAAATAAATATAAGAAACTTAAGAAATATAGTATTTAAATATATATATATATTAATATATACTTATACTATATTATTTAGTTTTACTATAGTTACTTTACTATAACTATACTAAGCATGCTTAAGTAGTATTTATCTATAGTTTAATGCCTTAGAATGCAGCTATTCTTTATAAAATTAAATTATAGCATTAAGACTTCTCTATAAATAGTAGCATAAGTAATACTAGTATCTACTAGAACTAGTTTAGTTTTCTATTGCAATATAAATAGAAATTAGTTCTTACTTATATAAGAAGATTAAATTACTTTATACTATATATATATATCTAGTAAATAAAATATTAAAATTAAAAGCTAGTAGTATTACCTCTATATAAGCGCCTCTAACTAATAAATATCTTTCTTTTATAAATTAGCTAAGTATACTTTATTTATTAAAGGCAATATTAAAGACTAAATTGCTCTTTATATAGTATATATACTTCTTATTTAAGATAAGTTTACTAACTTTATTACTTTATAGAATAGCTATAAAATTTATATATAAAGAAATTATTAGCATATTAAATCTAGAATTTCTATAGACTTATATTATATATAAAATGCTTTAAACTAGAGCATTCTACTAAGTTCTAATAATAATATAGCTAATTAATAAGCTCTATATAATATACTTATACTACTTTATAGAATTAATATTAAATTATTTCTTACTAAAATTACAAATAAATAGTATATAAAACAGCTAGAAAAGCTAGAATATTTTAATTATAAACTTAATAATTATACTTCGCTTTATATATTAGTCTACTTTTTACTATAAAATTAAATTTAGAATTATTTTAGAACTAGTTTAGAACTAGTTCTAGAACTAAGTTTAATTCTATATAGAGAAGCTTAAATATATATATAGTAATATTAATCTACTAATTTATATATATACTAATTATTTATAGTACTAACTTCTTTAAGATAATTTTAAGCTATATATAAGATTTAATCTTTAAGGCAATTTACTTTTATAAAACCTCTAAAGGCAAATATAATACTTCTAGAATAAAGAAATTAATAGTAGCTAGCGCTTTTATCTCTTTTAAATAAGTTGCTATCTCTCTAAGCTATAAGTGCAACTTATAGAACTTTCTATTAAAGAAGACTCTACTTGCTCTTTAGGCTGTATAGTATTATTAGCTATAAAGCTTATAGAAAGTAAATTATTAAAGCTTATTAAACTACTCTACTTAATTAAGTAAATTAGTAAAGCTAATAACTTTATATTTAGAGAGAGTATTATAGTTAAGAGTAAATTAAATATACTTAAAGTTAGTAATTATAGTGAATTAAATTAAGTCTTATTTATATTTTTTTATTGCAAATATAAAAAATAGAAATATATTTAAACTAATATATAGCTATCTTTAATATTCTATTTATATATATTATTCTTATAGAATAAGTTAAAGACTATATATAATATAGTATATATTTAAGGCAGAAGTTAAAATAATCTAGCCTACTTAGACTATATTTATTTAAGCTTAAAAGAGATATTATTATTAAATTATACTATAAAGCTTAGTTAAATATACCTATTTATTTATTGCTTTTTATATAAAAGTTTATTATTAATATTTAACTATAAAAGTAGCTAAAGTTTAATTAAGCCTAGTAGAACTAGTTAGTAAAAATATAGAAGCTAGTTTTAAATTAGTTTGTAATTAATTTATATCTCTACCTAGTTTATTTATTTTTTTAGAAATAAAAAAGCCCCCTTAAAAAGTACTAACTAATAGTAGTAAAATAAGCTAAATAACTACTATAAATCTAGTTTTAAATTAATTTTAATTGGAACTACTTAGAAAGTACTATAGTAAAGGCAAAATTAAGTATTTAGATATTAACTTTAAATCTTATTATATATATAATATAATACCTTAAAGCAATATTTTTACTGCTAGTTATATAATATTTTGCAGTAAATAACTAGAAGAAAAAGATAGAATAAAGAGTAAATTAAGAAGAGAAAAGAGGGAAATTAAGAAAAGAGAGAAAGTAAAGAGAAGAATAAATAAGTATTTTTTCTTTGACTTAGTAATATAGAGAATACTAGTACTAGAAGGTAGTTAAAGCTTAGTGCTTATATATATATTTTTAACTATATACTATAGAATTTAACTATAGCTAGTAAGGCTAGCAATAACTATATATATATAGAAATAAGCAGCCTTTATAAAGTAGCTAGCTTAAGTACTAGTTATATAGCTTTATAGCTATCTAAAGTAATAAATATATTAAATATAACTACTAGATATTACTATAATAAATATATATAAATTACTTCTCAACTATTTTAAGACTAAATTAAGCTAAGATAATAAATAATTTATAATTTTTTTACTAAATATATTTTAAAGAAATATATCTTTAATTTATTTATAAAATAACTTAAGTAACTAATTTAAAGAAATAAAATATAAAAGCTAAGTAAAAAAGTAAAGTTAAAAAAAGTAAAGTTAAAAAAAGTAAAGTAAAAAAAGTAAAGAAAAAAAAATAAAGGAAAAAAAACAAAAAAAAAATAAAAGAAATAAAAGAAAAATAAAAAACAAAAGAAAAATAAAAAACAAAAGAAAAACAAAAAATAAAAAACAAACTAATTAAACTAACTAAACTAATAAAAACATTTCTAAACTTTATAAGACTAGTTAGAGCAAGGGGGGAAGCATTCTATAGCTATTAGTATAAATTATTTCTAATTTAATTTTAATTTTAACTAACTTACTATATAAAATAAATATATAAATATTATAAGCTATATTAAGCCTCTAGAAACCTACTATATAGTATATCTTAGTAATTATAAAAAGGCTGTCTTTATAGTATAGTAGCTATATAATAAAGAGTATATTATATTTAGTAATATACAGTATATTATTTAGTAATATACTAAGTAAATTCTATTAGCTAGAATTAGTTCTTAACTAGTTTATAATTATTTAGTAAGTAGTTTATACTATTTCTATATTTTTATCTTTATTCTTAACTTTATTTTTATTCTTATCTTTATTCTTATTCTTTTTATCCTTAGAAAGAGAGAGAGAGGGGGAGAAACTTAGAGGCAGGAGCAGAGGCAATAGCAATAACAATAATAATAATAACAATAATAGTAGCAGCAGCAGCAGCAACAGCAATAATAACAACAATAACAACAGCAAGAGCGAGAGCAGAGGCAAGAGTAAGAGCAAGAGCAAGGGCGACTAAGCAGGCAGCTTAGCAGTATTCTATTAAAATTAGTTCTAATCTCTTTTCTAATTACTTTATAAGTAGTTTAGGCAGTATATATACTATTCTTAGTTAGCAGTATATAGCAGCTGCTGCTTTAGTATTAGCAGTAGCAGCTTTATTATATATAGTTTAAACTACAGTATTAGTAGTAGTAATAGCAGTAGTAGTTAGTAGCGCAAGAGTAGAAATAGAAATTGCCTTAGAAGGCATTACGCCTTGCTGTATAAGCTTATATAGTGGTATTATACTTAATTATATAGTATGCTATTTACTTTAAAATAGTAGAATAGTTCTCTAGGGAATAAAATTAGCTAGCTATTTTAAAATTATTTCTAAGTTAGTTCTAATTATTACTTTTATTATTTCTACTAAAGAAGACTTATAGTATTAAATTTTAACTTAAAGATAAGCTTATTAGTAAGTTGCTTCTCTAAGTTTAAGTATTACTAGTATTATAGTAATAACTTATATCTATAAGATATTTTTTTTTAAGTAGTATAAACTAGTTTAGAAATAATTTAATAAGATAATAAAAGTAGTTTAAGTTTATAGAAGGAAAAAAAGAGATATAAAGGTTAAGAAAGATAAGTCTTACTTAAATAATAAAAATATAGTAGCTAGATATTTACTTTTATATTAATTTATATATTACAAGATAAAATTACAAAATAATATATATATTTATAGAGAGTATAAGTAAATATATAAGTTTAAGTAAGTATCTTATATAATATTAAAGTTAATAATAATTATAAAGATATATATAGCAATTAACTATAATTGCAAAGACGTGTATAGCGCTGCAGCAAATCAGCAGAATGCAAATTAGGAAAATCGTAGTAGCAGCATTTGCAGATGCAAGCTAATGTGCGACCGTACAACTGCCATCCAATCCAGCCTTGGCAATGCAGAGCCTGACGTCATCCTTCCCGATTGTTGGTCCGGTCTGTCCCCGGAGAACGCACGCAGTGAGCTTCTCAGCCCGCACAGCTCATGCCGAGGATTCCAGCCAAACGAGGAGATGAGGGCTCGGTCATGCGGCTCAATTCAACATACAACACACTTTGGTATTCGGGACGCTTGTTTTTCCAACAGGGCCTTGCGACCACGGGCTTCTATTTTGCAGCAGCCTCGTGCCCTGGGTCTCGTGACTATAGCCGCTGTGTACCAACATCCATGTGTGTGAGTCTGTGTGTGCAACTAGACCTCTGAACAAAATAGTAACTTTCACACAATTATAATTTATATAATATTACATATTGTACTGTAATTATTTTATGCAATATCTCATGTACTATATTTTACATGTTATATTACAAAGTAAAAATACTTGCAAGCATACTATTAGGACAAAGTCTCCATCTTCTTCTTTTCTTCTATATATAAGCTCAGCAACAAGGTCTACACTGGATAATTCAATTTAGCTACATAGAGCTAGTTGAGCTCTTTAAAATATCGTCAAGATGGGCGCCGTAAGCAGAGCACACGAGGGTCACACGCGAGCCTGGCGACTTCTCCGTAGCTAGGTAGCATGATAATAAAGACTGTATTGATCTCTGGAGCCCCTTCCACCGTCGAGAACATCGAGACAAGGTCACTGCAGTTGTGCCAACAACGCGAGAATGTTGTGGTCTGATCGAGGCCGAAATACATGGAGGCGTCGGCGACGTCGTGGAAGGAGACATGGACATTCGTCAAGGCCATGACTAGCGCGTATACCAGTCAGCCCGCGGCGCTCACAAGATCAAACAGGATAGCTGACTCGATCATCAACGAGTCAGGGGCGCCACGGACCGCCAGGCTTGGAGGCGTGACATCTGAGTCGCGGCATGAACCGAACGGCGGCGTCTTACTCAATTCAGGAGCGCGCCGGCGATTGATGTAGCCCCCGGGCAATACGTGCCTGGGGCCGGCCGTCATCTGCACCGCCGCCGGATTGCTCGTCGTGTGCGGCAAGGGCTGTGTTGGTTGTCAGTAGCCGGAACATGGTCCAGACTCGAGAGCAATAACGGATCGTGTTGTGCCTTGTTTATGCGGCGGCAACGCTCCGACTTCTCTCCCAAGTCTCGTGACGTGCATGGACCGTTGCTGCGATTCTTCTTCCTGCTCTTATTTCCGTCTCCTCTTGTTTTGTGTTTGCTGCGGCAACTATTGCATAGCCAGCCCAGCAAAGTGTCTTTGTGTCCAAGTCGAAATCAAACAGCGGCAGACGCACTCCAAGCCGAGCACATCAGCGTCGGCCATGCCGCAACCACATTTCACGGCGTGCCCTGACGAGCGCTCCTGTCATGCGCGGTTGACAAGACGTTGACAGGCGTTTGCGTACTGCGGTGCACGGTGAATATATGCACGGAGCACCAGACTTTACCTGCTTTATTGGGATCACCCAGTTAAACCTCCAGCTCGAGTCATAGCCTCTCATGCTACGGGCCAGGCTGATGAGCCAGGGAAAGCAGAGAGGGGCACGGGGATTTCATGCTCCAGAGTCCAGACGGAGAGCCAAGAGAAATGCCGATTCACAGAAGTTGAAAAAAGAAATGATGAAATGGAATAAAATAAAAAAGTACATAAACAATAGCAATCCTCCCCCGTCACTCCAGCTCCTTCAGCTTCCAACCTCCAACTCTCTCGCAGACTGAGCCAACCGACTCCCTTATCAAGAGCTTCTTCTCGGACAAACCACCATGGTGCCACATTCACGGCTGGCTCTTCTGGGCCTGTGCTCGCTCTCGTGGCTATCTGCCATCCATGGCGCCGCTGTTCAGCCATCGCCAACGTCAAACCCTGGCGAAGAGGATCTCATAGATCTGCAGACTGCGATTAATGGTCCTGCGCAAGTCTTGAGGCCACGGGGCGGTTCCTCGCCCCCCAGCGTCGTCTACCGCGGCGACAACGTCAACTATTCCCCAGACTACTATCGGAAGCTAGGGGGCATACCGCCCGAGTTCTCGGGGCCCTTCACAAACGACTCCTTCAGCCTCACGCTTCACCACTGGGGCGACAACGTGGGACCGTACAGGCACAATAACTACTCGTCCGCGTACGCCTCGACATCGGGCAAGTTTGGCATCGCCATGGCCTTTTCCCAGTGGGACTCGCAGAAAGTCAAGCTCAACGCGTTCGACGGCTGGGTGTACGAGATCCAGCCCACGCCAAACATGATTGACGTCGTGGCATCGGGGGTCAAAATTATGTTTAAAAGGGACGAGGCCGAGTACGCCGCCATGGGCAAGATCGCATGGCAGCAGGTCAAGCGGTACATTTTCGTGCCCAAGAGCATTACCCCCAAGCTGAGGTACATGGAGTATGAGGGCTTCGCGCCAAGTACCATCCCGACAAGAAGTGGATCGAGAATCCCGACTACAACCCCGAGTATGACGGATGCCGCGCCGGCGGAGCGCAGCCAGACCTCGTCGGCGACCCTCTTCGGAGGGTGTCGTGTCCTGCGGGCAAGACGCTGGAGCGATTGGCCGTCGAGTTCATGGACAGGAACGGCGCGGTCGTGGGCTGGAATGGCACGTTCCCCTTGGATCTGAAGGCGCCCGCGGATTTCAGCAGCGGCATCTGCGGCGGCTCCGCCCACGTATGAGACGGCAGCTATCACGATGCCCTCTTAGGCCGCGCGCGGGCCTGTGCACAAAGGGCATGAGGCATCAAGGGCTTGACGCCTCGGTCATCCGGGTCAGCTCACGCACGCAGCCATCTTGCTGTATGTATGTAGCCCCCTGGTCGGATCCTCCGGATTGAGCAACCAGGGACCGCGAGACTGTACCATCTCATATGATTATCTGAGTCGTTTTCTCCAAACCTTGATCATCGTGACGAACACGTAGAAAAGAAGACCAGCCATCAGGAGCAACATCACCACGTACGTGCCCGTAAGCTACGTAGAGGTCTAGAATTCAACTACCGTCTCACAACTACCTATGCGTAAACTCAAAAGCTGGAGAAGAAAGAGAGGGATAAGCAAGACAAGGAGAGCTCGAGGGGCTCCTGAGCACAGCCAACCGACACGTCTCGTCACCCTGGACGCGTTGAAGCGCACATGCCCCCGGAGACCCAGCCTGCGGCCGAAATCAAGGTTGGATTACCTCACGAGGCTCTCCAAAGCATTCGACGAGACGACCCGGGTGCCATCTGAAAGCCAACCGACTCAAGTATATAGATGCCTCGTCAGACGTGTTTCAAATCCGGACCCAGAGTCGCCCGTTCAGCAGCCCAGCCGTCTTCAAGCAGCTCCTGCCCGTCTCTCAACATTTCTTTGGTGTCTTCAACTTTGCCTTCGTTGGTGTCTCCAAGTTTGCATTCGTCGGTGTCTTCGAGTTTGCAAGCCGGGGATTGACTTGCAGACCGCAATTTTGGGCGCCCGCCTGCGCCCCTTGCTGGTATATTCCCCAGACCTCCATCAGCAAAGCGCACGTCTCGCACAGGGAGATGTAGTTTCCGCGTCGGAGCTCGCCGCAATCCTCTCGGCCGAATTTGATGATGTTGCCTGCCGGTCGTCATGTCAGCCCTCGGCCCTCGCCTTGGACGGGAGTGAGTCTCCCAAGCCAGCAGATGATCGGCGTCTTACCGCAGGCGGCGTGGCAAGCAGTCTGGTCCTTGGAAAGGCCCATACTGATTCCGACAGCGCTCCAATCGACTTGCCCATCCGTCGACTTGCTCTGCGTTGCCACGTCGGCCTCGCTCGTCGCGGCGTTGACGCCCGGGGCAGCGCCGCGGTGGCCACGACACTTTTTCAGAGCCAGATTCACGCCGTGGCGATAGTTCTCCTCCATTAGAGGCCCGAGTCTTTCACTGGCGAAACAGGACTTGCAACTCCTCTCCCATATCTGCCAGTCATCGGGGCAGTCGTCCCCGCGTCTGTAGCTCGACAATATACCTATCACGTAGACGGTATCAGCTGGTGTCTGGTGTCAAGAGATGGGCCGAGGAGCAGGAGACGCCATACCGCAGGCGTAGTGGCAGTCATTCTTTTCGTAATCGGGGTGCCTATCCAGTTGGGGGTCGCGACCGCAAATTCCAAGAGCTTTTTTCAAGCCAGGGGCCCACGTGGTGTTGAATTCCGTGCCGTCATGCACTTTGTGGAAAATGCAAGTCTCGCAACTGGCCCAATGTTCCTCCCATCCGGAGCCGCAGCCTTCCTTGGCGATGAGCTGAATGACGAGACCTGTTACGTCACGCCGTGTTAGCAGCTGCTGTCGTGAGACGAAGAAGCCAGCACCGTACCGCACTGCTTGTTGCAACTCTCTGCATGTTGCCGGGCCTGTACCTCCATGGGTACGCCGTATTCCGTCTTGTTCACGTTGGGGTCGTTGAAAATGGTTGCATAAGCCTGAAGCTCATTCACTGCTTGTGGCGGAATAGGGGCAGCCGCTTTGGCCAAGGAGGCCACGGCCACGGCCAAAGTGGCCGATGCCTTGATGAAATGCATAGCTGAGACGGATGTCAAAGTCTGCACGAAAGATCAGTTGACAGAGGGAGGGGGAGGACCATGAAGGACCAGTCTGAGAGAACAACAGGGAATGGTGGCTATTTATCTCAAGGCCACATGGTGCCGTCTAGGCAGGACACCTCTGGGCGTGCGTAGGGGCAGAGCAAGGCCTGGACTTCGTCTAGACAATCCATCCAGGACGGCCTGCTACCACATGGCACCATTGTCTCCTCCTTACCGGCATAAACAACGCCGACACCCCCCCCACAAACTTGCTCGTCAGTTCACTCACGGCCAAGCGTACCAGGATCAGACGGCAGCTGGCTCTGTTGCGACGAATAGGCTGTCTACAGCATGCAGTTTTGCCGGGTCACGATGCCTCTGGCAGCTTGAAATATGTGGGAAATCGCATGTTCGATCCGCAAGCGTTGTTGAAGCACCGTCTTCTTCTCCATGATGACCACGACTGACTCTGCTCAACTTGGCTGGGATGCGTAAACGGCGCCAATGTAACGTGTGGTCCGACATGCCGGAGCGCAGCTGCATCTCTTGTCGAGTGGGAGCGGCCAACCTGACGTCCTCTTGAGTGGAGTTTGTTTCTCCATGGGGCGCAACGTTTGGACCCGCACTGCTACAACTGGCATCTGTAATATCCGTCGTAGGAGACTATACTCGGCTTTAGCAGGGTTGTGCTTCGGTTTTAGCCCTCGTATCAGAAGACTATGCTGATGTCGGATTCTGCTCTTGGCAATATTGGAGCGCGAATGGGGCACGTGCGGGTAGAGCCATGGTAATGGGAGAAATAAGTGGGTACGAGGGGTGCACGAGTCGTGGATATTAAATGGTTGATAGATTGATAAGATTAGATCACGACTCGCTGGGCGTGTGGGTCGGCTCTCCTAACCGTTCCCGGAATCCGTCAACGTGTCAAGGAGGCTCTTTTGATCACGCACTGGCGCATTTCAGATGTTGAATTGGCCGCTGCGACGTCGACTGGTCGCATCCATCAACGTCATGGCCCATGTGCGGGCGTTGTTCCGTTCCCAAAGGATGAGCAGCGAGCACGTTCCTCTCCGACTGAACATCTTGTGCCGATGAATATGTGCCGTGCGCGAACATGACATGATTGATAGATACCTGGCACGGAGTTGTCTTCCCAGACTTGATGGATCCAAAACCGTCTCGGCGTGGAGACCAAACATCAAAGGCGTGTGTATCCGACACGTTGTTCCCAGGGCACCACTCGTCAGAAACCCCAACTCGGCAGCGCAGTCCTGGGCCCAGGCCCGGAGCAGATGCTACGCGCCAGAAACCTTTTTGATCCATCCGCCAAGGCGAGAAACGTCCGTGAAAACAGTGGGATACCCCCTGCGCGGGACCAGCGTCCCATACGACACAATGCCAACCACCTTCTTGCGCGCGACGTGATACAAGCCGCCGCCGCTGTCGCCCTGCCTCGCATTCTTCAGCCCCTCCATGTCCCCGGCGCAAAGGTTGTCGCGCCCTATGCCCCCGGACCGCGCATATCTGATGGCGCACTCCTTCCAACTCACGACCCTTGACGCCAGGGACCGCAGACGGGTCGTGCTTTTCATTGACATGGAGTACGCGTGGCCCCATCCAGCAACGACGACGTCGGCGCCGGCGCTGGGCGCCTCGTCCCGCGGTCCGGGCAGGTCCGCGACGGCGACGGTCGCACCGAGCGTCAGGTTGTGCGCGAGCCTGAGCACGGCGACGTCGTTGGCAAACCTCTTTTTCGGGTCGTAGGACGGGTGCGTCGTGATGCCGGCCACCTTGACGAGCTGCCCACCCGAGGACCAGGAGCTGCTGCCGGCGCGGACCAAGAAATTGTCGCGGTCCCACTTGTCGTCGTCGTCGTCGATGATGCAGTGCGCCGCCGTGAGCACGCTGTCCGGCCTGATGATCACCCCGCCGCACACGTGGCTGGGGAAGCGGTAGCCATAGAACCCATCCGAGGACGGGTACGGGAAGTAGTACTGGAGGGATATCTGATACGGGAATTGCTCGATCGCTGCGTCGACGCCGCCGACGAGCTTCGCTGAGGGGTGCGCGGCCGTGGTTGTGGCCGTGGCCGCCGCTGCCACTGCTCTAGCCAGCTTGGCCACCTTCATGATGCCGGCTGAGGATTCTTGGTTCGGCAGATGTAGACGAGTGGTACGGCGGGAAATTCTCTGAGTCTATGGCACACGAGGGCGGCTGGGCCATGTTAAATAGGATGCCTGATGTGTCATGACGGGCTCTCGAGCCGTCGTCCTGGCAGCCGCAGCGCCGTCACCATGCTTTGATGGCCACCAAACGTTGTCGTGTGCCGGCCCGCGTCCAACAAAGTCAGCATGTTATGGCTGCTTGTGTCTCTGTTCCCCTTTTTCCCTTTCCTTTTCTTCCCGTTTCGATCCCTCGTGAAGCCGTGTCCCTGCCAAAGCCGTCTCCCATGTCCACCAGGACGGACGGCTTTGTTCGACATTGCTGGTCCGCCACTCTAGACAAACGTATCCAGTCTAGGGTTGGCCGAGTTGAATTCTCGGCCCGGACCAAGATGAAAAGAGTCGAGTGCGATAATTATGCTTTGCTTCGTTGGTCAGTCGCTTAATGTATGGTTATCTAGCAAGGTTAAACTGTGCTGCCTCCTCGCCCAAGTCGCTTGCTTGGCTGACTGCAGATGAAACTTGCGCACCAAGCTCGACTCTTGTTGCTTTGTGGAGCCGCCAGTCATTTTCCATCGAGCTAGAACTCGACCAGAGACAAGCTTGGGCTGTGGAATCCTCGACTTTCGACTCTGTACGGTTAGCCACTGGATGCCTCCCGGCCCCGCGAGCTAAGCCTTGTCATGGTGCCTTTTTGTTAGCCTCTCTGGCACATGTAACTGCTTAGAGGCAGTGTTTAGCTCCAATCGTACCATTCATGCCGTGCCTTGGAGATGCTGCGGACAACATTCGCCCAGCCTTGACCGAGTCACTCCCACGCGTCGAAAAGGTTCGGGGATCGGTCGGATACCAGATCCAAAGTATACGGTGCCTCGTTTCGAAAATGCCTTGGTTCTTCGCTCAACGCACCACTAGATATATATCATGCATACCACTCGGCAAATACACCATCTTCATCACAGCGTCCAGAGCGCCCCTGTCGAAGTCTCCCTCATCTAATTTTCAGCTCACCACTCAGCCCTTGCCTGCCGATAAACGTCCTCATCCCTCTATCCACGCCTGCAACCAACCTCGCGAGAACCTGCACGCCAGCCGGCAGCACATTATACCAGTCCACCCAGCGGGCGTAAAGCGGCATGCCTAACGTCGCACCCTTGCCATTGTCGATGGCCCCAATGATCTCCTTGGCGACATCGACGGGCTCCACGACGGGGGCAAAGAAGCTGTTGGGCGTCTGGACTCCGTAGAATAGGGGCGTGCTCAGCTGTCCGGGGGTGACGAGCACGGTCCGAATCTCGGGGTGTGTCTCGCGCAACTCGGCCGTCAGAGAGCGGTGCATGGCCGTCAGACCAGCTTTGGCAGCAGCGTAGTCTGTCAATTTCGCAGCGCCGAGGTGTCCGATAACAGAGGAAATGTTGACAATGGTGCCTCCGCGGCCGCCGCGGATCATGGCCGGGAGGAAGGTCTTGAGGCAGTAGAATGGGCCAAGAAGGTTGGTGGACAGGCTGGCGTCGATTTCGTCCAAGCTCAGATCGAGGAGAGACTTGCCAATGACAACGGCGGCGTTGTTGACGAGCACAGTTGGTGTTCCGATCTGTGTGGACAGATTGGATCACGGTCAGCACCTGGGATCATTTCCCACTCCTGTTCAGATGGGAGGATGGGCACTCACATCCCTCTCGATCTCGCCCGCAACCTTGCTGACCTGTGCCTTGTCGCCAACGTCACACTTGTAATAGGTGACGCCCCGCGCCTCCCCGTTCTCCATCTCATTCACATCCAACACGGCGACGTTGGCGCCCCTCATGCCGTACACCTCAGCGACCAGCATGCCCAGCCCGCTCGCACCGCCCGTAATCACAATCACCTCCTCGCTCAGGTCGACCCCTCTCGGAAGCCCATACGCAATGCGCTGGTTGATGACGCCCGCCATCCAACAGAGCGAGATGAATGCGGCCCACGCTATCGACGCAATCATGCGGGGAGCTTCCCATCGGACGGTCTGCGCCCGGAGGCACAGCGGAATCAGCCAGCACACAAGGGGATGCAGAAATGTCGCTTTGGAGACCTTGACCATGAGGTCAATGGATAGAGGGGCGAACAGGGAGTCGCCCTGAGGAGGGCGTACATGGCTGCTCGCAGACATGGTGAGGCTGACGACGAGCCAATGGCAGACAAGAAAATACGGCGGGGTGAGGGAATGCGCAGACTGGCGGCGCTCAGAGAGCACCAAAAGAATCTTGACGGGAGATTTCTTGAAGAATAACCATCGGGAATCAACGTGTTGGAGAGGAGAACGTTGATCGAGCTGGCTGGACCAAGGCGACGTGACAAGCCATGGGGTTATGTGAAGCACCAAACAAGCCCCTGGTTCAAGCTCCAGCGCTGCGTGGGGCCCTGCGCATGTCAGTTGCCCCCTCTGCAGCAGCGGCTCAGCGGCGGCTCAGCGGCCACCCGCGGAAGCTGTACAGTGGACCTGGAGCACGTCACGGGCCGCGGCCAATCAACGGTCGAGCCCTCGCGGAGCATCATGTTGCAAAATGCGTCGCCGCCGAATACCTACCTACTTACTTGGTATGCAACGTCGTCTACGGGCAATAAGCACCTAAACTTTGCCCGGAGCATCAGCCCGTCGTCAATATGAGTTCCAACTCCCGCACGCCCACGTCGTGACATTGTAGAGCCAGCGCCCTCACGTTGCTCCTATCCGGGACCGATCCCAGCAGCATCAGGAACAATCGCACGGCTCCGAGACCGAGATGTCTAGTTTCCAACCATGAAGAGAGAGTTTAATGTTCAATACTGTACAACACGACTGCCGCATCTACCACCTGCCACTGCCGGCTGCGCTCCCATCCTCATCCTGGCCAACATCATCAACACAACCCCCCCTAGCATCGTGATTTCTCCTCGCCCTCTCAGCCGCCCTCTCCTCCTCCTCCCACTGCATCTCCCGCCTCGCCGCCTCCTTCCTCCTCTCATGCCACGAGACATCCCGCACGATTCCCTCCCTCCTCCACTTCCGCGGCGGCTTCACCCCAACCGCCGCCTTGCGCTCCCACACCTGCATCCCTCTCCTGAACCACCTCTCCTGCCGGTGCTGCTCCTCGTCCACCGACGGCGTCCACTTGCTCTTGAGAATCCGCCGAATCGCCTCCACAGACACCTCAAACTTGTCCGCCAGCGCCCGCGTCGTATACATGTCCGGGAACTGCGCGTTGAGCGCCCGTATGCCCGCCAGGGCATCCGGAGACAAGCGTTTCCGAGGCTTCCAGCCCTGCGGGAACTTTTCCTTGAGGGCCGCTTTCTGGACTTGCCATTCTTCCGGCTTTTGCGTCGCCTTCGCCTTCGCGTTCGAGTTGGGCTCGGGCGGCCGATGGAGAGATTTGCCCGCACCAGACCGACGATTTGGCGTCGACGCAGGCAGAGGCTTTTCTTTTGTTCGTTCTTTGTTTCGCTTTGCAGACTGGGACTCCTTGTCTGTCTCCTTGTCCGTCTTTCGAGCTTTTCGTAAAGGCTTGGCCTCGGGCGCAGCCGCCGGTTCCGTTGTACCCGTCACAGGTGCCCTCGTGTCCGCCGGGTCGTCCGGTATGACGGCCGACCTGGCGGCCTCTTGTCTCCAGTAGGACGATGTCGCAAGTCCATGGCCTCGGCTCGCGATGGGCAAAAGCCGCGGCATGGGATGCCATGGTCGAGCTGTGAAAGTCGGGACCTGCAGGTTATGGACCTGCGCTAGGCCCCGGACAAAATTTCCCCAAGGAGCTGCACGGCATGGACATTTCATCGTTGTCCAAAGGCGGGTCTCTGGCTTGCACTGCTCATTGCTCGCTGCGTCGAACCACCTTTGTGTGATTGAAGATGGACGTTGCAAAGAAAAGTCGGCCAACGGAACTGCGGACTCGGGGGCACGCCAATGGGTGGCAGGGATCCAACTATCTGGTGGGTCCATGTGGTCGGTTGGAGTGTTGGGACTTTTTTTATGTCATGGATTTGATTTGCCTCGCATCGTCAGTCTTAATAATAGTACACGTGCCGCCCTACAACATCGTCAGCCCCCTATTTTTGTTATACCTACCGCTTTAGCACAATACATTAAATTTAAGGCTTTTTTTAACAACAAGAGCGTATATTAGCTTTCTACAGCTAGAATGTAAATTCTATATTAGCTTAATTCTTCTCTATAATTTTAAGAGCGTCTTCTTTAATTATATAGCTGTAATATTCTTTATAAAGAGCTACTATATAGTTAGCTTTAGCTTTAGCTTTAATAATATTAGAAATAATAGTAAAAGTATAATTAAAGTTCTTTCTAATAAGCTTTTAGCTAGTAGGCTTTAAAGTATTATACTTAGCTTTAAGATATTTATTTTTAGTAGATAAAGTTACAATAAAATAGTTCTTTTAATTAAAGCTATAGCTAGCTTTTAAGGCAAAAGTATAATATTTATAATTAATACTATTAAAGTTATAGTATAGTAAATCTAGTTATACTTAAACCTTTTTACTATTATAAAGTATTTACTAAAGCTACTACTTATTAATTTTCTGCTGTTTTAGTGTTATAAGCTTATTATTACTATTATCTTTAATAATAAACTAGAGAGCTTACTCTATATTAGTAGAATAAATACTAGCAGCTTAAAATCTAGCTTAAATATTTGCTATTATAAAGGCTCTTTTAAAGGCTTTCTTATAGGCTTAAATAAATTACTGTTTTTACTACAGTAATAATATAGTAAAATTAATAAGGCTAGCTTGCTATTAATAATAGTAAGTCTTTAAGAGCTTAAAAATACTAATATTTAGTAGCTATATAATATATAATATATAGGCTAGAAGAAAAAGAAGCTATATATAATTAATATAAGTAGTATATATTAATTAAATTAAAATATATAGCTTAGTGCTATTTAAAATAAGAAAACGCTATAAGAAGAGGATTTTAAGTATTATTTCTAGTAGAAAGACCTCTTTAAACTATTTTATTATAATTTAAGTATTAGTCTAATTAGAATTACTATAAATATAGACTTAATATAGAAAATAGTTAGAAAACTATTATTCTTAAAGCTAGAAGCTCTTTAAGATAACTATAGGCTTAATATAGTAACTTATAGTACTTATATATTTAATAATAAAAGCCTACTTATAAAATAACTTTATTATTCTTATTAAATATTTAATAAAGCTACTTTTAATAACTTTACTAGCCTTAGAATCTTCTTTTATAATACTAGTTTTATTAAAGTTATAAATTTAAAGTACTTTAATAGACTAAACCTTAATTAAATAATTAAGAAAGTTATAGAAAGCTTATAGCTAGTTCTTTATTATATTAAGAGTTCTTTTAGACTTAATACTTTATAATACCTTTATTTTAACCTTTAAATTATATTTAAGAAAGTAGTTAACTTAATGCTTTCTAATAAAGTTATTATTACTACCTTAAGCTATAATAACTTATATAATAGCTTAAATATTATAATAGCTAAGTAGCTTTCTAGCTTCTTTTTTATATATAATTTAATTAACTAAGTCTTCCTCTTGTTTTTTTAATAGTTATTAAGAGCCTACCTTAGCTTCTTAAATTAATTAATAACTATAAAGTTGCTTATAAAGAGTTATTTAAGAAATAGTATAATTTTAAGCTGCTTAGACCTCTAAGAGGCTAGAATAAATATCTTTAATAGCAGCTTTAATTCTATTCTTATAAGAGATATTAGCAGGTACTATAATGCAAATTTAGAGTTAAAAGAGCTTAATTTAATAGAGTTATTAATAGTTAAAAAAAGGGCTTATACATTTAATTGCGTTGTTATAGATATAACAAAAATAGGGGGCTGATGATGTTGTGGGGCGGCACGTTACGTGCAACACAATTAGAGCGATCCACGTGTCAGGACGGAGTAGTAAGCCAATGCAGACCCATCTACTACTAATACTTATTTCATCGTTTCGCAAGGCCATGATTGTGTCGCCTTCTATGCTGCGCGGCCACTACCTTGGAAAGGTTCCGAAAGGACTCGCATTGATTTCTGACCAGAGCACTTCATAATATACAACTCTAGAATTTTATTCCCGTGGCTATTAAACGTCCGGTTCTAGAGCAAGATGGACAGCACAAAAGCAAATGTTCCTCTTCCCCGTAGCATGCAAACCCAATGCCGTGATCCCAGAACTCGGGATGCTCAGTAAAAGACCCTGATTCCAATACGCCATGGACCCTGTTTCCATAATATCACGCCTGTGCCTTTTAATTTTCGCTCATGATTACTTTGTCGTTCTCGCCTGTCCAAAACGAACCATCGAACATTACGCATCGTGCATCAGCTCAACCGGGGGACGAGCGGTATGTGCCATGATAGGTCGACAACTGTCAATAGGGCTCATGGCTTCGGGCTCTTGGGTCATGTCCTCGACAAAAACAGCAGGCAAGTCTGGACTGCACCCGTTCTCCTCCGGATGGTAGATGAGGGTCGAGCTACGGCTTCGAGTGCGCCCACCGGCACCAGGTCCGTCGACGGGGCTAATGGGAGATTCGGGTCCTTGGCGAGTGCTTTGCAGTTTAGAAAGTGCTTCAGCCAAGTCCTCGGCATGCACCAATTTGTTCGGAGCGTCCTCCAGACGGACCTCCCAACCATGGGGCGGACTGGGTGGCGGTGAGATAAAGAACAACTTGCCGGCATCAGGGAGAGCCAGATGCTCGTCCTTGGCCTCGATATTCGTCTGCTGTCCGAAGTAGACTCTGCAGCGATCACCGAGGATAGCTTCGCCATCCCAAACTTGACGGACGGCGATGGAAGAATCAATATCGAAGAAGGAAATGACGATGCGACGGAACGACTTGAGCGGCGCGAAGGCGTGGATTGGTGATGTCTTGGCGATTAGCCCTCGGATGCGCTCCAGGTTATCCGGTCGGAAGATATCCGTATTGTTGAGGCCGGTAAATAGGAGGGTATTTGATGGCGTCGTGGGCTGCGTCAGGGGAGGCAAGCTGGAGAGGTCCAAGGTAAGACCAGATTTGCGCGAAGACGACGAAGACGACCGTGAAAGGCGAGCGGTGCCATCCATCATGTCCATGATGTGTGCAGAGGTGGTCTTGTGGCTTGTTGTAGCGGTCAAGACGAGGCCAGTCGAACGTGGTGACGAGATTCGATGCCAAACTATCTGTGCTTTGCACCGCCTGGACGGCAATAGAACTTTTCAGCGTATTCTTGAGGAAAGTACTCGGTAACAAGATATGTCGAGGTTAAAAGGGAGGGCCAGATTGGTCGAGGACGGAAGAGGGAGACGCACTTAAAGAATGTCCCCGAGGTTGGGTTTTACGTGAGCATTCCCGGCTGGCTGCGGGGGCGACATGGAGGCAACCAGGTGATGCACTTGACTTGACGGAAAGGTCACGGAGACCCACAGTTGACACGACACAGCGCAAGGGAGTGGGTCGTTCTTGGCAAGTGGCCGCAAGCCCGGTCGAAGCGGAAGGAGCACGGTGGTGTGTGTGTGGCTGAGCCTTCCTGCTTGCCGCGCCGAACAACCGAACGGAGCCCGCAAACAATCCTGGGGGCACCGCCACGTCGCTGAGCCTCCCCTTCAAGTGCAAGCTTGCGACTCTGAAATTGCGAGTAATGCACCAAGCCTCCCGCAGGGGACCTGGCCAGCTGAGGAAATACGCTGCTGCCCTTGTTGACGCAGGCTGTGTCTGTGCTGTTGGCATGAGACAGCAAAGTAGCGCAGCGAGTTGAGAGAAGCACGCGCAGAGGGCGACGATGCGTGTTGCAGGCGCACAAAGCATCATGCATGCACGTGCAGAAAGCACTGCCTGCAGACGGCGGCATTTGCACCGGTTGGATTTTTTTCGGGCCGGCAAGTAACTATCAATCGCTGCTTCCGTCAAACTGCAAAGGTCGGTCGGTACTGCAGAGTCGCGACCGACGACGCATCAGCAATTCCTATACCAAAAACCAGTTTGTGTTGCCAACCCGAGCTTGCGAGTACGTGGCGAGCATCGGCATTGCAGCAAATCTCATCCACACCGTAGACTCGGGAGAGCTTGACGCTATTCTGATGCAGAAAGTGGCTTGAGGTCTACCCCGTCCTCGCCCACGGACGTGGCCGACTTTTCGAGCCAGTTTCGCATTCTCCATGGCTCGTCTTCCGCCATCTCTGAGGCTCAAGCATCGGCCGACTTGCCTTGTGCATGTGAGTCAAACCCTTCGCGGCTTGACCAACGTTGGGTGTGCAATGATTTCCGTCCCGTTTGCAAGGGACCGTCATCGCAAGGGATCCGCGCTAGTAGTGTAAGCCACGGGGCAGTGTTCCGGACATGGCGCGCTTGGCAACAAACAAGCCTTGACCAGAGTCACTGGACGGACAAAATGGGTATGCTCGTCGGTTTGGCTGATTGATGGACCCTGTGGCGGATGGAGGAGAGTACTAGTTGTACGCAGCACCTTGCTGAGAAGGATGCGTTCATGTTCACTCAGCCACTTCGACAACGCTGAGTCTGAAGTCATCCAGTTTCCCGGCCAGGGGCCTTTGGCCAGATCATGCTATGAATCGGATACCCAGCCCAGGTGAGTAGCTTTGCATTGCAGTCTTTGTCTTCCGTGCGCTTCTGTCGACGCTATCATGCCCGCTGACAGGGGTGTGTGAATCCCTCAAATTGTGGCTGTTGCTGTGCCCCGTTTTGCCCTCGTCATCATTTTGCCCGTGAAATACTTTGGCCCTCTGAGCCGGCCGGAGCCTGCCGGTGAGCCTGCCGGTGAGCCGAAGGGGAAATAAAACGTCGTTGCATGGCGTTCCCGGGGTACGGCATCCCTTTCCGTCCCTGATTCATGCCGTATGGCGCTTCTCAATCGTACATCGCCACATAGGCCTGAAACAGCCCCGGGAACTTCCCGATTATGAATTGTCGTTAGCATGCATTTCTATTCAGCGGGCCATGGTTCGTATCGATCAGCATACCGCTTCTTGGCTCAAACCCTCACAACTTACAAGATACCTCTGGGGTGCCTTGGCGGCGTAAACCCGATACGTGGTTGATGCTGCACAGCCTAGTGATGCAAAGTACTAGGCGCCATACTCGAAAAAACGCCTGGCAGCAAAGGCCGGTGCGGTGCCATGACTTGTTTCTAACTCTTCAATGCCGGGTCCAGCATTCCTCCCTCGAACCGTGACGTGACAGCTGCGTATCCGACTCCTGAGGATCGACGCCAAGAACCGGCACTGCCTCAATCATCTTGTCAACTTTTTTTTTTTTCCTTTCTTCTGCCACGACACCCTCGTATACTTGACCCGTCCAATAGGTAGCTCAAAGTCAGCGTGGAGTGCGAACAGAGCCTGGCCGTCTTTCCGGAGCGCAACTATGAGATGGCCATGTGGCGCGGCGGCCTGGCCGATGTGATATCGGTTCTTGCCACCGTGCCGAGGACGAGAGGCGGTGTATTTTTTATTTCGGGATTCGTTCAGATGCTCAGGGATGGTCATATCATGGCGTTTATTCATATTGATTGATACAGACGGCAGAGATGTGAAGTGAAGTGCGGAGCGGAGTGGCATCAAGCTGTTCGGCCGCTCAAATGGCAGGCGCGACTCAGCTGGTCAGCGGCTTTCGGCTGAGCAAAAACCCTTGAGGAGGAAAGAAATTACCTGCATGTCGGAGGGGCGGAGAACCTCAGAGCCAGTGCACAGAATAATACCTCTGCTCCGGCTACATGCTTCAAAACGCCTGTAGTGTCCTGTGGATTCTCACCAAGAAACGGCAACGTACTGTACATGATATTACGACACGAGGCGCTCTGCATCTATCTAGAGGGAACAATAGATGCTGACTCCATGTATCCTCTCAGCCCTTCGCAAAGGCCATCACGGTACCTCCCAGCCCAGAGACGCCTCAGCGAAGTTCAACACCTAGTTCCTTGACTAGAGCCTCCCGCACACCTCGGTGAAACTTGTTGGCTTGTTCGTTTGTCAGGGTTCGTTCCAGGCTGCGGTAGACGATGCGATAAGCCATGCTCTTGCGAGCAGTCTTTGGATGCACAAACTCATCAATGAGTCTCACATCCTCGACTACATCACCAGCCACGTTGCGTACGATTTCCATGACATCGTTCTCGTGGAAGCTGCCCCTTGTGTTTCCTCCGGCGGGTGATGTCGACGCCAGCCAAAAAGATACATCCTTGGGGCAGGGAGGGTACCTGGAGAATGGGACAAACCTCCTGAGCTTATCGAGTTTGTCAGACACGCCCGTGAACTGTGAGAGAAAACGCTGATCCTGGGACCAGAAGAGCCGAATGTCGGGAATCTTGAACAGCAGCATGGCGATGCGATCGATGCCAATACCAAAGGCCCATCCCAGTTGTGACGGCACGCCGGCATTGTTGTAGAGACTTTGTCTAACCACGCCACATCCCAACACCTCCAACCAGTCTCCCCCATAGTAAACTTCCAGTTCCCACGAGGGACTCGTGAATGGGAAATAGGCCTCCACCCAGCGCATACGCAGTGCCTCGTCGACAAAGGTGGGATCCTCCCGCAGCGCCGCGGCTTTGGCTCTGGAGAATACGTCAACGACCATGTTCTCTAGCGATCTCTTGAGGTGCTCTCCGATGGCCTGCGCCTCGGCAGCCGAGTGGCAATCTTGCAGCGGGTTGCGTTCACCGTGGTAGGGAGGGTTGGGGTCCTCGACGTCTACACTGTGTTTGGGTAGCGTTTCAAAGTCAGCCCGCACAGCAGCGGCTACATCTCCATTGGGGACCCTGCTCCGATCCCAGGACCTTGCTCCCTCCATCTGGTGGAAGACGGGGTAATGGCTTCGATCAATGGCATCTCGCCGGTATACATCCGCTGAAATGAGGTAACCGTCGCTCTCGTCCGCTCGGAAAGTGTCGGCCTGGTGTGCGCTCGTGTGTGTTCGGAGGAGAGTCTTTTCGTTTATGTAGTAGGTATCGGACAGGGCTCGCCCTGGGTGGTTTGGCGGAAAGCCAAGAGAGTCAAAGTTTTGGTGTGTTGACACGACGGGGTTGTATTCGTTGTAGTACTTGTATGTGGGCGAGGGAAAATTCGACTCGATGATCTGTCGGGTTATATACACAGGATGATCCTTTTGGAGGTGTAACCTCCGCGACGTGGCGTCTAATACATTCGACGGGACATTGAACCACGCGGGATCAGCGTTGTATGTGCCGCCTCGGATTGATATGGAGCTGCTGGAGGCTTTGGCTGGTTTCGGGGAGAGCAGGGTCCCTGTGCATGGGAAATCAAGTATTAACGCGGCTTCATTTGCTACAAGGTAAATCACACACTTTATGACAAACCTGAAGAGGAAAACTGTCGAACTACACGGGACGGCAGTGTTGCGATGGAGGCGCATCGAGAGGAGCACAAGAGGCCTCGCATGGCGCCAATTGAGATTGACATGCTGGCATCAGGGCCGGCCATGTGACTTCAGTCACACAACTCGTGGCCTTGTCGATGCGCTGGGAGCCAATTGTCTAGGGAACGATTAATTGAGGCCGTGATGTTGTCAATGCTGTCTTGTCTGTCAAGGTCGACCTCGGAGATTGGGCGGGGACTCTAGAGTCTGGATTGAAAGCTGAGGCAGGCTACCCTGTAGGCCCTGTAAGCTCTTTGGATACCTACCAACGGCTCCAGCAACGAAGGGACGTGCAATTGGATGAAAAACTTGACGGGCACATTTCCATGTATGCAAGATGCAAGATCCCGTCACAGTACTACTCCGTACGTGACTGCTGCACATTGATCTAGGCTGCTTGCTGCAAGTGCTTGCGCGTGGGTACCTACGTCACCGCCTACCTGTCGGGTCGACCGGGCGACTTTTCTGCCGACGTCCCCGACGACGACGACACTCGAAGCCGAACGTGAAGCACCGCGTGCCCTCACTCAGCTTGCTCACCTCACTTCTCCGTCTTGGATTTCTGTGCTGTACGGACAGACCGGCTCACCGTTTGCCAATTCAGCCAACAGGGTCGCCTTGCCACAGCTGTGCGATGCAGCTCTAAGCCGCAGCTGCTGACCGCAAGTCCCGTGCCCGTACACCATGGCCTCATCGGCTCGAGAGCCGGCACCGGTCCGCAGGCTCACCAAGGAGGAGCGGGCTGAGCAGCGCAGAAAGAAGAGAGGACCTCCAATTCGATATCCGTTTTGGTTTGGAGGGAGCGCAAGTAGCATGGCAGCGTGTGTGACACATCCCCTGGACCTGAGTAAGTTGGGCGTCCCCCCCTGGGGTTGGCCAGTTTGTGGCATGATTGACCTATAAATGTTTGCTAACTTTGCCAATAGTAAAGGCATGTCTCATTTCGCAGTCTTGCGTCGTGATTTTTTAACCAAACCAAGGAGCATCCTTCGCTAACATGGCAAACTTCAGGTGCGGTTACAGATGCGCAAAGGCGACGCTCCCAAGTCCATGAGCGGCACATTCGTCCACATCGTCAGGACGGACGGCCCCCTCGCATTATACAGCGGCATATCGGCCTCCCTCCTCCGCCAACTCACCTACTCGACTGTCCGGTTCGGCGTCTACGAAGAAATCAAGTCGAGATACACCAAGTCCGGCCGCGAGCCCACGTTCCCCGTCCTCACCGCCATGGCCATGACGTCCGGCTTCCTGGGCGGCATCGCCGGCAACTTTGCCGACGTGCTCAACGTGCGCATGCAGCACGACGCCGCGCTCCCCGCCAGCGAGCGCAGGAACTACAGGCACGCGGTCGACGGCATGGTCCGCATGGCGAGGGAAGAGGGCGCGCTCAGCTGGTTCAGGGGCTGGCTTCCCAACAGCAGTCGTGCGGCCGTCATGACGGCCGGCCAATTGGCCACGTACGACACCTTCAAGAGGCTGCTCATCGACTACACTCCGCTGGGCGACACCCTGACGACGCACTTCTCCGCGTCCTTCCTGGCTGGGCTGGCGGCCGCGACGGCCACGAGCCCCATCGATGTCGTCAAGACGAGGGTCATGTCGTCGACGCAGAAGCAGGGTGTTCTTCGAATAGTGGGGGACATTTACAAGACCGACGGTCTGGGATGGATGTTCAAGGGCTGGGTCCCCAGCTTCCTGCGCCTAGGGCCGTAAGTTCTCCCAGCTTGCCCCCGTTGCGGCTGGCCACAAAGCAAGACTAGCTGACCACCAGCGCGGGCTAGACACACCATCTGTACATTCATCTTCCTGGAGATGCACCGCAAGACGTATAGAAAGGTACAAGGACTAGATGAAAAGAAGCTGTAAAACAGCGACTGCGCGTGCGCGGACAAAGACGATGGGGCGTTACACATAGAAGGGGGGGGTGCTTCATTCGTTGCGTATTTTCGACATGTGTCCCACCAGCATTCTGATGGTCGTTGGGTCCTTGAAATGCCGCTGCGTTTCTGCTTGAAAACGGGGATACAGGCGGGGACTCTAGATTAGAAACTTGGAGCAATTTACTTCCAGATACATACAATACACACGGAATGACACGGTCACGCACAAGCTGGAGCAAGCATCAAACATCAAATCGTGAGGGAACTTTGCGCGAGCCTCCGGTCCCCTGTCCATACACGGCTCAGCTCGAGTGCGCCCAATTGCCGCCAATCTCCGTTTGCGCTACGGAATCAGATACTGTACAAAGCCTTAAAACGACAGCTCCGCGTAAATGTTTGCCTAAATTTGTTCACGAAACCAATGCTTTTCATAAATGGTCCGTCTGCCTGTTGCCGCCCAAACAACCCGTGAAACGCCGTGTCTACTTACTGCCACGACGACTGGCCATATGGCGTGGTGCCGTATGTACCAGCGCCGCCTCCATAGGCGGTGCTATTGCCTGCCCCGTATGCGGCATTCCCCTCGCCGTACGTAGTCATGTTGCCACCGTAGGGGGTGGTGTATCCGCCATCCTGCCATGGTGTAGTGCCGCCGTCCACGTTCATGTCTGGACTTCTGGGACCATCGAACTCCGCCGGCTCTTCGCCACCGTATTTCTTTGGGTCGAGACCCTTGAGGAGCGCGCCAATCTTCTGCTGGAGCGCGCGGATGCCGCCTTGCACGATTTGATCCGGCTCCATGCTGCCTGATGTTTCCACCTCAAAGTAGAAACGGTCGGGAACCGCATCGTAGTCGAATGGCTCGCCTTCTTGAGGAGGGTCTTCCCAATCTGCGTATTTGCTCTTGGGCCTGGACATGACTGTGATTAGTATCATGGCCCAGCGCATGCGAAGAGAGGAAAGCCGAGCACATACCATTCCTTTTGAGGGTCCGTGTTGTTCTCATACCACAGGTCCAAATGGTGCAGCTTGTTGTGAGGGTCGTACTCGAAGCCCACAGCTGACGTGGGCATCCACTTGGCGTGCTCCTTTGCTATGCCCTTCTTCGCGATACACGTGAGCTTTAGCTCCTGGTCTTTGCGCAGCTTGGCGATCAAGCATCCCATCCCCTCGGGGTCGTTGATAACGGGCGTCCCGACCTGGCTGGCATGGCGGCCGTCGACGATCAGATCCCGCGCGTACACCTTCATGATTTCATCGCTGGTGCATCGCGCGTGTAGGGTCAACGTAACGCTACACTGCTCGCAGTACTGCTCGCAGTCGCAATCTCGGGAATAGTTGAGTTCGTTGACGCCCTTGGCGTTGAGGGGAATGAGACCTAGCCTGTGCGCGATGAATTCGTCGGCAAGCACCGAAGTGTTGACTTCAACTTCGACGAGGTCGATTGCAATGGTGGGCACTTCGGCCTGGATGATTCTCCGTATCGAATTGGCAAACGAGAGGTTGGTTCTGGAGAGCGCGAAGTCCACGCGCGTGCTGTCGGCCTGCAGAAAGGTTGAAAGAAAGACAAGGACATGTTAGAAAACTTGCACCACGGCAAAGGGCCACAGCACCACTTTGGACTCGGGGCGCCGTACAGCTGAAATGGTGACCTGAGGCTGCTCGGGCTCGCCATCCATCACCATGGGGTCGTAGTCCATGCCGTCCATCGTCGCCGAGTCGGCACCGGCCCTCTGCCTGCGCGGAGCACGACTATTCACGGATCGCAAGGTGTTTCCCACACCACAGAGGCGAGTCTTGACTTGATTCGTAGATGGCCAGGGGCTGCGTTGTCGAGGGCAAGCAACCAGTGGCGGCCGTAAACGCGGTTTCGGTTCGCATGAATCTAGGCCTGCACCGGACCAGCAATAATCCGTGCGCGTCTTATCGCCTGCCTCCCGACGATAAGCAAAAAAATTCCCCGCCGCAAATTCCGCAGTCAAGCTGCCAACCAGCGCCACTTCAACCGTCCCGACATCTCCAATCAACCGCACACAATTGGAAGTCAAGGGAGAGGCCAGAAGAAAAGAGCCCGAACAAAGAAAATGAGGAAATAAAGAAAGGCGAGAACCATGAAGATCAAAGCCCTCAGTCGCTCCCTAGCGGACCACCAACCGCCCGGCTCCGACGCCGCCAAGATGCCTCGCAATCTCGATTCGGCCCTCCACCCATTCGAGCGAGCACGAGAATACCAACGAGCCCTCAACGCCGTCAAACTAGAGCGAATGCACGCAAAGCCCTTCATCGGCCAGCTTGGACGCGGCCACGTCGACGGCGTCTACTCCATCGCCAAAGATCCCAACTCCCTGGAACGATTCGCCAGCGGCAGCGGTGATGGCGTCGTCAAGGTGTGGGATCTAACCGATCGAGACGACTCCATCTGGCACACGACGGCGCACGAGAACATCGTCAAGGGGATGGAATGGACGCGGGACCAGAAACTGCTCACCTGCGCCGCGGACCGTACCGTCAAGCTCTTCGACCCCTACAACACGGCAGCCAACTCCAAGCCCATCTCGTCGTGGCTCGGGGCCGGCGCATTCACAAGCCTGTCCCACCACCGCTCCCGCAACGCATTCGCAGTCGCGTCAAGTGCCATATCCATATACGACCTCGAGCGGCACACGGCCGCGCCAGAGGTCCTCAAGTGGCCCACGTCCACCGACACCATAACCAACGTGTCCTTCAACTACGTCGAGACGTCCATCCTGGCGTCGTGCTCCAACGACCGCTCCCTCGTCATCTACGACCTCCGCACCTCCACGCCCGTCACCAGGACCGTCCTCAGCTTCGCCAGCAACCAAATCGCCTGGTCGCCCATGGAGGCGTTCAACCTGGCCACGGCGTCCGAAGACCACAACATCTACCTCTTCGACATGCGCAAGATGGACCGCGCCCTCAACGTCCTCAAGGACCACGTCGCCGCCGTCATGGACGTGGAGTTCTCCCCCACCGGCGAGGAGCTCGTGTCCGCCTCGTGGGATCGCACCGTCCGGCTCTGGAACCGAGACCGCGGCCACTCCCGCGACATCTACCACACCAAGCGCATGCAGCGCGTCATGGCGGCCAAGTGGACCCCCGACGCAAAGTACATCCTCTCCGGCTCGGACGACGGCAACATTCGTCTCTGGCGCGCCAACGCCTCCCAGGGCGAGGCCATCAAGTCTGCGCGACAGCGCCAGGCGCTCGAGTACAACGAGGCCCTGACCCGCCGCTTCGCCCACATGCCCGAGATCAGACGCATCCGGAGACACAGGCACATTCCCGCCGTCGTCAAGAAGGCAGGCGAGATCAAGAGCCAGGAGCTCAAGAGCATCAAGAGGAAGGAGGAGAACGAACGCAGACACACCAAGAAGCAGTTTGAGCGCAGGAAGAGCGAGAGGGAGAAGATGGTATTGGCGAGGGAGAAGTGAGACTGGTTGTCTGTCTGCCTGTCTGGCTGTCTGCCCCCTTTGGGTCCCCTCATCTGATTGCGGGAACGGCAGCACGAAAATTCCGCAGTCTTCTTTACAAGCATGGCATGGGCGTTGTTCCGGAATCAAACAACCTAATGTATATATGTCACTCGTCTCGACTACAATCGGGCGGTAAGAAGTAGGAGTAGGACCGCGGCCGTCGTCGGCTTTTGGCCCGGCAACTACGTTTGCACCCACAATTTCGTCGCAGCCCACTCTGAGCAATGATAAGCGCGTGTCCTGCATGTGTCCTCGTGCTGCCCTGCTCCCTCCCCTGCTTGTTGTCGATGGCGCATGGATTCAAAGGAGTCGCGGCATGTGTTGTGCCTTGGCTTACTTGGAGATCACCGGGCCCGTGGTTGGTTCTTGATCGACACATCACAGAGTGTCGAGAAAGCGGTCCATTACAACCAACCAGTCTCTCGGATTTCTCGGCGCCTACAGGCATCTATCCCAGGCCGGTCTTTACAGAACGCCTTGGGTCGTTCGGTATGATTACAAGTACCCTTGGACAAACCCTGACATCCGTCCAAAATCACCCATCAACGCCAAACACACATTTCGATACTTGCTCGTACCTGCTAACACGAAGTACAATCGCTAAATGACAATAGAGGCCACATACAATTCGAAGCAGATAAAACGAGAGAGACGCTCGTCCACTGGAGCTGTAAGAACCAGTGTAGGGTATTCATTCATATCCTCTCCCCCCCCTTCACCCCACCACGCCACCCAAAAAACAAAGCAAAAACAAGGAGAAAACCAAACTCAAATGAGTCGCAAAAATGCCCCGGAAACACTTTTGGCCGCCTGCTTTTTGAAACTCCTTACTGTCTAGATCCTTCGCAATTTACACCGTGGTATTCCCAACGCCTGAACTTGATTGGGAAACTTTGCCATCCGTTCGCCTTCTCACACCGGGTTCTAAAAAAAGTGTTGTACACTCTCACCGCGACTGCGGAACCCATTGTCCTTGTAAACAGGTAAAGAGAGCAGAAGAAACGAGGAAAAGAAAACGTGGCGGCGTTGACTAGGGACTGTATTACATGTAGAAGTCGTTGGTCATGGTTAGACGCTTCCGCGGGCGGCCTTTTGAGGTCTGTAATTGGGCATTTCGTCAAACCAGCCTTTCGCCTCATTGTACTTGTATGCGTGGAAGGCAATGCCATATGGCTTGGGTTCAATGGAATAGAGCATTCCAAGAGGTACATCCATGTCAGTAATATCCTCTCTTGTCAGGTCCATGAAGTAGGCCATCAGCACTCGACAAACTGAACGATGGCCAATTATCAACACATGATCAGTGATGCGCTCAATCTCCCTGACCATGTCACGCAGGCGGCTGATGACCTGGAGGTAACCTTCGCCACCGACACCCGGGTAGATGTAGTTGAGTTTATCCGCGTTGCGCTTATGAAACTCCTCTGGATACTTTCGAGCGATTTCGTCATAGGTCATGCCTTCAAACTGCCCCGTGTTCAACTCATTAAGCATTTCCCAGTTCTTGACGTCGTAATCGTCATCGGCATCAAAGTATTCGGCAGTTTCTACGCTGCGCTGAAGCATCGAGGTCCAGACACAAAAGTTCTTTTCGTTCAAGTCCTTGTGCATATCCGGATATGGAGGTGTATTGTCGCCCGGGAGAGGTGGGAACGTTGCCTGGGCCAGTTTGCTCTTTTGCTCCATAAGCCACTCCTTGCGCTTCTGGGTGATGAATTTGTACAGCGCCAGGCCGTAACAATGACCTCTCTCAGTGAGGATGGAGTCGCCGCCAAGCTTGCCGAGCTCATTATCCACGCTTTGCCCGTGGCGAGTGATCCAAATCTGCCGCGGGGAGAGATTGAAGCTTGAAAGGTATGTGCTGATGCCACCGCTGAGGAAACCCTTCAGACGGTGCTGGATAAGCTTTCTACCCACATCAACCATCTTACAAGATGAGTCAGCCGGGTGGCGCGGTACTTGAGTCCCGTAAACAACATTTACTCACCTGAATGTACTGTAGGTCGTTCTCCTCCTCATACTCACCCAGAGGCACATATGCGCTGGCATACGCCGCAACTCTGGCCTTGAAGTCTTCCAGCGATTTGATGGGGTCCTTGTTGCAATAGTCGGGACCAGACAGCTTTAGGCGCATATTTGCCTCGAGTAGATGGGGATCTCTGCATATACTTTCAATGAAAAGAATGCCGAGTTTGGGTTCACGCTCTCTGATGCGGTCAACAACTTGCTGCCGCCGCTTAATTGTGCTATTTGTAGCGTCGAGAATGCCAACAGCGCCGCCCTGGTTCAAAAGATAGTCGAGCAGCTCGTCCAGGGTTTCCATGGCCACCTGGTTCCTCATTGCCGCAGCCTTCTCGTTATTCGGGTCGAAAAATTTGGCGGACTGGTCTACTGCTTCGTGGCCCTCACTGTGTGTCGAGTTCAAGTTCAAAGCAGTAGGCTCTGCTTGATCGAGAGGAATGTCATTGTCGGAGGCTGGCACGCCGTTCAACAGAATAGTGGCAGCTTCAACTGGGAGGTTCGGGCGCTGATGCTCCTGGCCAGGGTTGGCGCAAGTTGCAGACTTGATTCCAGCCGCATGACGCCTGCGGTTACCGACATTAAAGATTCGCGATTCATGCTGCTGCCACGAAAGATACCGTTGAAGCTTTTTGGTGATGTAGGATTTGCCACGGGCAGGAAGACCGACCATGACAATTACGAGCTTTGCTGCAACGTCTCTTTGGGGAATTCTGCCGTCGGGAGAGACACGGGACCTGGTCATGCCGGGAATGTTGAGGGTCGTTGCATGAGGTCGCACTCTCGGCGTCTGAACGCCCGAGTTCTGGCGCAACGGCGGGCTGCGAGAAGCAACAACGACAAGTCAGCTCATGTCGTCATGTTGCAAAGAAACCAGGATGAGCACTGCAGATACTGGCTTCGCGGCGAGCAACGCGCTCGAGGGACAGGAAAAGGCTTGCGCGCGCTCAGCGGAAGCAGCCAAGATGACAAGACTTACATGCGTGGCGAGCTGGGAGCGGTAGAGTTGACGCTCTGCGACAGCGGAGGGGTGTCGGTTAGGTCCTTCATCATCCTGACTGCGGAAGCCACGGCGGGTATGGCTACAGGGGCAGACATGGAGCAGCATTGGGTGGTGCCATGCGACTGCAGCTGAGGTTGAGGATCGGAGGCGCCATCTGAAGGATGAGAAGGAGGCTGAACAGCAGGATGCTGCTCAGGCTCCGAGGACGTAGGCGAGGTTGCAGAGCGAGACGAGGCGACACCGAACTGGTTTCGCATGACAAGCTTGGCGAGTTCGGACTGTTTTGCTTGTCGGAGGCGCACGCTGACGTCTAAGGCGTGGTAGAAAATTGAGAAAGCGCGAGAGTTAGCAAGGGTCGTTGATTGATAAGAAAGTGGCGACACGCGCAAGAGTTGTCAGCAGCACCAAGTGCTACTTGATCAAGTACGGATGGGTATTGCCCAATACTCGAGTAGTTTAAGAGGTAGTTGGCTGCTTTGGTGGTAGCGGGTGGAGCGTCGCCGAATGGCAGAATGACAGAGTGACAGGACAAGACGTGGGTGGGGGGAGTGGAAAAAGAATTATAAAAATTCAGGTAGGTTAATGAGGACAGAGAGAGCACGGCGTGCGCGACGGGCACGAAACCATGAAATTTATGAACCAAAGACTTGCACGCAGAGATGAGCATGTATGACACACCTTGTCTGGGACGAGCCACAGCAAACGGCATTGCGAGATGTAAAAAGGAAAAAAAAAAAAAAGAGCAACGGGTTGCGCGGAAAGAAGAATGGCGGCGGGCAGGAGCGACTTGAGGTCGGTCGGTGGTGTGGCCGCCTCAGCACCTGGAGCACTCTGCAAGCACTCAGCTGAGCGCGCTCAAAGGAGTCGGCGGCGTGAGCTGGCGTGAGCCAACTTGCAACTCAAAAAATGTCCACTTGCAATGCAAAGTGGCGATCCAAGTACGGAGTACAGAGCACAGAGTACGTAAGTACCTAGGTGCCGCGCAAGGTACCCTGTCAGGAAGGAACCTAAAAACTAATGTAACTGGCGCCCTAAGAAAAAGTACCGATGGGCCCGAGTACTGAAGTACAAGGTCACGGACTGCCAGCTTGTCCGTTATCAGCAAAGACTCGGCAAGACTCAACAACCTGGAGCTTCGTTGCGCGAGGAGCCAAACGCCAAGACTCAAGGTCAGCCAAGGCCAGTCAGTCCAAGACAAACCGCTGCAAATGACGTTGCCAATCCGCAGGGTGCCAGCAGCCGGCGAACCAGGCGACAGGCTCGTGGGGAGATTTAAGGCCCAGAGTGTCAGCGCAGCAAGATCAACAAGGAAGCACTCGCCGCATCCTCCCCAGAGGCTGTCGGATTTCGCCAGCTGTCAATGCACAGAGTCGCCGGTGCGAGATGCGAACAAAAGCGAACTCTTGTGACGGCAAACTTGGACGAGCCACCCAAGGCGGATAATACAGAATACGTCCTTCGTCTGGAATTCAACAACAGTCGTCGCTCATGTTCCCAAAGTCCACTCCTGCGTCCTTTGTGCGAGCACCGCTGAGGAGGTGCTGCGCAGAGGGCCGGAATGCTCAAGCGGTTGAGCTCTCAAACGTGGGGACCGAGTCGGTATTCTTAGGTTGGCGATGACTGTTCAAGGACACATATGGCTGTCTATGATGACCAGGTCACACCAGACCGTACCCAACCAATAAGTTGGGGCCGGCCAACTTGTGGCGTTCCTTAGATCTCCTCAAGGCTGTCTGGCGATGCAGTTTGTGAAGACCCCTGTATCTTTTGTGAGGAGACAAGGGCATCGTAGAATGCTGGCAGTGATCCTCAAGGTGCTCCGTAGTTGGTCCGCCCACACACGTAAATGCGTCGCTTCACCCCTGTGAATTTTGGGCTGGACGATAAGTATACAGGCGGTACGCGCCGTTCTTTGACAACACTTGAACACACGTCGACGTCACGCAACCTGTCTGTATTCCTGTTTCAGTCTTGTTCACTTCAGGAGATGTATAACATGTCC
This sequence comes from Metarhizium album ARSEF 1941, assembly GCF_000804445.1. Lineage (NCBI taxonomy): Eukaryota > Fungi > Ascomycota > Sordariomycetes > Hypocreales > Clavicipitaceae > Metarhizium > Metarhizium album. Next base: position 766,498 of record NW_024467582.1, on the reverse strand, counting down.
AATGCTGCAGCATACTAAGTACCTTGGCTTCATCGCGGAACGACTGCCAAATGCATCGACATGGGTCGCGCATATGCCCTGAAACCCGTACTGGCCAGTTTCAGAGTCTCAGCGCCCTCCCGGCACGGTGGAAGGCCGACGGCATATCGCATGACGCTGTCGGACTTGCCCCGAGTAAGCCGGACTGCTAATTCCTCCCAAGTTTGGTCCCGATGGCCACCGGAGATGGATGGATGGTGTGCCTCGAGGTTTCCCTTGCTCTCCTCACAGTATTAGTATGTTGCAAAGATTCAGGGTCCTGACTATCTAGGCAGGGACCTAAGTAGTTCACAAGCGTGTGGCTCGGATTTGGCATGCGACCACACGTCATTGAGCCCGTCAAGAGGCACAACTTGGTTGACTGGGACATGGAGTAAGTAAAGACGAGGCTGTTCACCTAGCTCTGTCAGTGTCAAAGGACAGTCAGTGTTCATGTCGTGTCTGTCAGACCGGACTTCGGAGGCATCGAGTTCTTTTGCCCTACACGCCACACGCCACACCTGGTTTCTGAGAATCCTTTTGAAATCCTCTCTCGCGCCACGAAAACCGCCTGTGCAGCTGCGTCGTCGCATTTTGTGGAAATCTTTGTTGATGGAACGAATGCGAGAGGTCTGGTTCTACTGTTAGTATCCGAACCAACGGAGGTTCCGATGTCGCCGTCGGCGGAGGCTGCCTGGCTCACATCGGACTGCTGGGACGTGCCGAAAGATAGCGCTGCATTGTTCGTTACCCTCTACGGAGTAGCACGTACTAAAGTTCTGACACCACAATGAGACTTGGAGCTGCACGAAGTGGGCTGTCTCTCCGAGGCGCATGCATTAGTGTTTGGTTGATTTGCCCAAATGATTGTCGATGTCTTGTCTATTTTGACTACAGTAAACCATGTCTATAACGATCCTGTCTTATAGCGAAATTCGGGTTTTTACGATAATTCACAGTTATCTAAGGTTTTTCCCTAGTAAATCGTTAATAGTTGCGTTACTAACGATATCGTTGACTTTTTGCTTAGTCACTATATATTTTATTGTTATAAGGCCCCACTTTTATTGGCTGAATTCCTTATAGTGGGGCGGGATTTCCTTATAGTGGGGCAGAATTTCGCAATAATCTCTTAATATGTACTTTATACTAGTAATTTCTAGGGGAAGGTACAAGCCCTATAATAGTCGCATCTTAACGATAGTCGCTATATGACGATCAAAAAAGCCTCACGAAGGATATCGTTATAGACCTGGTTTACTGTACTAACCTATGCTGGCAATATTGGTCCTACTGACCGTGCTTTGGGCGCTTGGAGATGTCACTTGTGAGACATGTCGGATGCCTAGCCTAGCCGGTTTGATAGATAGATTCCGCTTTTGTCTTGCAATCGCTTATCTCTATCCCAGCATTCCCACCTCGTACTCCGGGAACGCAAAAGTGAGACAGGAAACCAGTCTTAGGGATAGTACGGACTACTGCCTAGTAAGCTTAATATATTACAGCCCCCAGCCTGCGGTGCTGCTTGATTCATTGGGCTCGATGTCGACAAGTACTACGTAGTTTGTTGCTTTATTAGCCTTTGATGCTACTCAACAAAATCTTCTCGGCACACACACCATCAGACGATTGGCCAGGCTTGTGCGCAAGCAGGTGTCCAGGCTCAATGGGGAAGGTGCAGTCCCTCCTTCATGCCAAGTTTGTCCAGCGCAGACTTCGACAAGGAACGTGGCTCTGTATGCACATTTGACATTCATGACGGCTCCAGACTGCTGTGTCCTGCATGATGTAGACATCTGTACGAGGGAGGTGCGGCCCGGGTCTGCCTGACATCTATCCTCGTAGCCGACGTGGAGAAACGACGAGTCAACTTTCGGTATTTGTTGCGGAGTACTCCGTATTGTACTGTGCATAATGCAAATGCCTCTTCGACATGTTGCAACCCATGCCTACCGCTGGCTGAACGGAGTACCAGGACTCCGAGCCCACAATCTGCTGTTCGGGGACCAGTGTACTACGTCTTGCGGTCGATCTTCTTGCCAGGGGCTCGGGATGGTGGACATGTAACCGGTATATATGTTCCCGACTATGACTGTCACTTGATGCGGCCGTTGAAACGTGATGCCATCCCAAGTTCGACAGGTCGACTCCGTTGATCAAACCGCCGATGCACGAACCTAGACTGTGGGCGAAAAGACGACAACCAACTACCTCGTGGTCAAAGTCTCGCGCTTGATATTGCTCTGATCTCGCTGCCCCAGACCACACCCTATCCTTTCGGCGGCCACTGTTGATATAATTGTTGGAAGATGGCCATTTTCAAAACGTGGCTTGCCGATCACGGGGCCACTTACACCAGCCACATCTAAATTTCAACTTGACAAAGAAAGCAACATCAGCTTGTTGAACAAGTCACAAAGGAATCTACAATGGGTCAAAGGGCATCATCAGATTTTTTTTTTTTTTTTTTTTTTTGGGCGAACAGATTCCAGGCGGTTTGTCTTTGAGTGAGGCAGTTTTTGACGAGCCAGAGCACAATCACGCGCGGCATCAAGCTTATCTCGGCCTCGACAATCGAGCAAGTCAACCATCAGCCAACAACAGCCCAAGGGTTTTTTTTTGAGTTGCCGGCTCTGCCAGCTGTCGCCAGCCGTCAACTCAACCCCGACTCTTCCAAATATCATTCAACAGGCTCGGGCCGGATAAATTTCAGCCTAGTCCTTCCAACTTCCCGCCTTCGCCGTCAGGATACCGCAGAAAACAAAGATAGCCCTATTATTCAGCGCTGACCCTCCTTTTCCAACTCCACAAGACCGCAACGTGATGACAAGATATTGTCTGTCGTCGTGTTGATTTACGACCCGGTCTTGCGTGCCGCCAGAGACGTTTGCGAGGAAGCGCATATTACGCGCCTGGCCTATGCGTTATTGACACGCTCCTTTCCCAAAGGCTGGTTTCGAACATCGTTACTCGTTACTGCCTCGGTGGTGCAGGAGTTGCTCAAGTGGCCGAGGTCTGCAGTTAAAAAAAAAAAAAAAAAAAAAAAAAAAAAAAAAAAAAAAAAGGCGCCTGCTTTCCCAAATCTTGGGCACGCAAGAAAGAACCGCCCTTGTCTTGCCTCGCCTCGCCTCGCCTCCGCTCGCCTCACAATCCCGCCCTTCACCCCGGAGGAGCGCTCGGTCAATCATAACAAACGCCATCGCTCTGACGCTCTGACAACATCTACTTTGGCCATATCTCCCCGGAGCCATCGTCTGCTGGATTGCAGAGCTAAGATTGTCTTTGATGTCCCGAAGTTTGCTTCTCTTGATTCGGCTACATCACCCTACTTTGTCTCCTTTTTGGAACTGGCCAGTATAGGTCCGTTGGCGAATTATTTCCCTGGCAGCTTCGAGAAGAGCGGAACACAAGGATACTGTCCTAGAGCCAGAGAAAAATGGCGGATAGAACCAGCGTCAATTCTTATCCTGTGTCCGGTGACGTGTCCGGAGAGGTATCTGGAGAAGACTCACAGAGCCTAGTGCTCCCAACCCCAGGCCTCAAACCAAACCCCATCGTGGACGATCTGAAGGAGCATCACTTGAACAAAGGTGTCCTGATCCCACTCAAGACGACCCAAGAAGTCTGCCAATACCATACCGCCGTTCACGCGTACATTACTCGGGCGCCGACAAAGTCCGCCAACGACGTCATATCGTAAGCACCCTTTTCCCATTTACAATCATGGTGGAGATGCGGCACCTACCATGTGCAAGATGAGATGGATGGTTATGCCTGACTACCTCATAGAGCCTTGCGAGCATTACGACCAGAGGGTGGTGCTAATCCCCTACCCCATCTTCGTACCTGTGCAAAGCCGACAGACCTGCCTGCGCACCTGAAGACGCAATTTATGAATGATGATCCGGTGGGCCGCCAGATTCATACCAGCAAGTCTACATGGATCTACATCATTGCAGGCGAGGTCAGAGAGATCAGCAAGTCAGACCTCATCAAGGCTCTATCGACAGTGGAAGCGTTAGAAAACCACCTCTTCATCGCCACCATCGCCATTCCACTATTGGCCCCTACGTCGCAGGTGCAAGCTGCGCTGTGGTCGTCTCAGTATTGGCCAACAGTTTACCGCAAGAATAACCCCCTCGGTCCCCATCCTAGCATGGTGGGTCGCGGAACCGATGAGATTAAGGAGGACGCATCATTGTGGATGGCCCTGGCCCATCGAGTCGCCTTGCAAGCAAAAGAGGCGGGCATCGGGGAGGCTATGGGGGCTGTGATTGTTCAGAGAGGAGAAAACGGTGTCGAGTTGGTTGGTCTTGCTGGCGATGCCCGTAAACATCAGGAGTGTAATGGGGCCGTGCTCAACAACACCGTGACACACTGCGTGCTTCGGGCCATCAGCATGGTGGCCCAGAAACTTGTGAGGCACGAACACCGAGAGGCCGGCATAACTGCTGAAGCGGCGAATTTATACTACGACTGTTTTCAAGACAAGCCCTTGATTGAGCTGGAACGCCAGTGCTTTGAGCAAGAGCATCCAAACAAGGACGGCTACCTTTGCCATGGATTGGAGCTGTATGTCACTCACGAGCCATGCGTTGCCTGTTCTATGGGCATACTTCATTCTCGCATGGGCAAGGCCATCTTTTGCCATCACATGGGTCGCACTGGTGGGTTGAGTTCGGATGATCGTCCGGATGGAGGTGGACGAGGGTTGGGGTTATTCTGGAGACGGGAGCTCAATTGGAGTTTGCTGGCCTGGGCATGGGAACCTGAAAACGTACCCAGCCTCCCTCCCATCGACCCAACTACTCATGTTTAGGATTACCACCTCCTAGTTCTACCTAGAACTCAGCCGTTGCGGTGCTTATTTTTTTTTTCTTTTGTACGCAATCACATACACGGCCTGTTTTGAGGACGGCCTATTAGGCAACGCGGGACCCGACCTTGTCTTGTCATGGTTTCGGGCTGGGAGGCTGCGACAGGACGAAGTCGGCTTTGGAACGAACTACGTGTATGGCTCCATGTCATTTTGACCAAGTAGCACATTCGAATCCACAAGTTGGCGGACCATTGATGAGAATTCCAGATACGGCGCAAAGACGGAGGGCTTTATCTGTCTGCACGGTCCACTGGCAGGGGGCCATGGCTATTGTTGATTATCCATGGGACTTGGGGAAGAAGAAATGCTGGCACGTCGAGGTGGACGGAGGACGGTGGACGGGGCTGGGTTTTGTGTAATTACGGAGTACTGTAGATACTATATAAAGCTCGGTTGTGAAGTAGAGGCCGTGAGCTGTAGGCGGCATGTTTTTATTCAGCGCATGACTTGGCAATGCAGGGCAGTGTTTGATTATGCAACAGCAACGTGGGCGCTTTCTGGTAATGGCCGGCCCAACACGGACGTCTTGGCATGGGCAAAGGGGTTGTAGTCGCGCTTGACCGTGGTGTTTTTGCTGCGACCAAATGGCTTAGAGGTCGAGGCCGGAGTGGCATATCGGCGAAGGCGAAGGGCATGTACAGCGTCAATGTTGTGTGTGTGCGAGAGTCGTCGACTACTCAAGTGCCCAGGCGACTTTGGGTGCCCCTCTCAACGGCTCTCATCACGAGGGCAGTGCGAAGGCAAGCGTCTCTTCGAAGCCCATTCTCCTCGTGTCCGTCAACGCGTCGAGCTTTCCATTGTTGCATTTGCATCAATGTGCCCAGGGGAATGCCATCGTCCGGCCCATCTGCGGTTTTGATCTCAGCCTTGCGCGACACCCGCTAACTGCGCCAAGCTGGCTTCCAAGTTATTCTTGTTATTTTTGCTTCTCTCCCCCGGCTGCGGCCATCGCCTCGTCCAACCGGTCGTACGAAATCATCACCTCTCGAGAGGAGCAAGGACGCGGGTATTCGTGCCTACGAAACTGCTCTCCACATCATCGACCCGACGCTTTTTTGGCTCTCTGAACCGTACCCTCAGGGCGGCCTCGCCAGACGACGAAATGAACAAGAGAGCCGCACCAGGGCTGAACGCAACAACCAGCCCCCCCAAGAAGAGAAAGACGGACAATGTGCAAAAGTTCTACGCAGTCCAAGCTGGGTTCCGCCCCGGCGTGTACATGACCTACGCTGAGTGCTCGGCCCAAACAGCCGGTTTCAAAGGTGCCGTCTGTGAGTAAAACTCCGAGTGTCCCCGTCGCAGGCTCCAGACGCCAGAGGTCATGGTATCAAAGTCGGGCTTGAGCTGACTGGCCGTTGCTGCAGTCAAGTCCTTCACCTCGAGGTCCGACGCGGAGGCCTTCGCGGCGGGCAAGAAGGTCGCGGCGTCTTCCGACGAGCCGGAGAGGTTCTACGCCGTGGCTGTGGGCAACCCGACGGGCATCTACACGGACTGGAATGAGGCGGCACTCGCTATCAAGGGCGTCAAGGGCCCCAAGTACAAGCGGTTCGGGACGCGGACGGAGGCGGCCGTCTACATTAGGCAGTTTGGCAGCAGGGAGGCCGTCGAGGCGCTTGGAGAGACGTACGCTGCGGCGGCGGTTGACTCGGGCCTGACTCCGACGCTGGTGGCAGGCCCTGCGAAGAAGATGACGTCCCGGGCGGCCGCGAAGAAGGCCGAGCCGGGGGTGCAGCGTCCGGCTGAGGACGTCTTGCAAATCTACACGGACGGCAGTAGCCTCGCGAACGGGAGGGCCGGGTCCAGGGCGGGCGTGGGCGTCTACTTCGGGGACGGGGATGTCCGGAATGTCTCTGAGCGACTGGCCGGCGACCCGCAGACTAACCAGCGCGCCGAGCTGATGGCCATGCTTCGGGCGTTGGAGATTGCCCCCGCGGAGCAGACGGTGCAGATCATCAGCGACAGCCAGTACTCGATCAACTGCGTGACGCAGTGGGCTCTTGGGTGGAAGCAAAAAGGGTGGAAGACGGCAACGGGCGAGAACGTCAAGAACCAGGACATCATTAGGGCTGTGCTGGACAAGATGGAGGAGAGGACCAAGGCCGGTGCCAATACCTACTTTCATTGGGTCAAGGGACACGCGTCGGACAGAGGAAACGTGGCCGCTGACAGATTAGCTGTGCGAGGAGCAAAAATGACGTGTTGACGAGGGGTGTGCGGTTGAGCTGAAGCTGAGTTGACATCGAGAGTTGAGTATTGCAAACATGTCAGGGTCCAAAGGTTCTTGGAGGAAAAGAAAGGAGGCTCTGTCTGCGGACGGACTTTTGTGATACTAGCAGGGTGATGAAAGGGTAGGAGGGTAGGGTTGCATCTCATGGAAGCGGCTAAGGAGCATATGCATGTACTACGGAGTGTTTTTTTTTCTTTTTTCTTTTTTGCTTCATCTTCTTCGAGACTTGGGACATTTTGAGGGCTGGCAGAGAAGGGGGAAAAAAAGAAGGGATATTATTTTTTTGTCTACTTTGGTTGTGACACAAGTCCTCGCCGATGGCTGGTGGCGTCTTGACGGTCATACGAAGATGGTGTAGGGCTGTCCTCATGATACCTATATATATCTACCGCTTTTGTATGGTCTTTACGTTTGCACCCCAGCTGGCCATCGTCGTGGCGTACTGTGACCGGATGTGACGTGTAGAATGAGTATCGAAGCGGCTGTCATTGGATTGTGAGGCTGTCTGGTGCCATGTTGTAGCGTTCGAGGGCGTCGTGCTGAAACCCATTTTTTGTTGCGCCCGCTACTGTTCATCAGCCTTGCCACGGGCTTGGGGAACGCGACATGGTGTCATATCTTCGTGTGACCCGTGGGTTTGGACATGGGAGGCAGCGATGGATCGTGGATGATGTCTTTCTGACCTGTTATGCAGGCAGGTTTTGTCTTGGACGCGAACGTCATGTGCATCAGGTTTGAATTGTAGCCTGTGGCTGGCTGGCTTTCCACATGCTATCCGGTGATTTCTGGGCTATCGGAAGTTTCTCCGGTGCGTTACGATTTGTCGATGCTGTCGTGCTCTCCTCGTCCGCTTCGTGGTAATGGGCTACAGTCGTCAGGGTCATGGGACGGTTTTCCACGGCGTACAGAGCTTTGGTGACTTGCGACTCGTTGTCTGGACGGGCTCTCTTCCCTACATCTCGCGGTGCCCGTTTCCTTGCTGTCCATCCATCCACGTTCAGAGCCGGTTTCTCGGACGTTGTGGTACACTGCCGGAGACACATCTCGTGATTCAACCCTTCCAGCCATTGAACGCCGTCATATCTAACCGGGGTGTAGTATTTTATTCTTCTTTAAAATCTCACTCGACTGACTTCTTTCGACAAATACGCTGCTAATACCCATGTACTTGTCCACTTGTCCATCTATGACACCCGATCCAAGTTTTGTCGGATGCGCGACCAAAGAACATCACTTCCTCCTAGAGAGATGGCGGCTTCGACCCGAAGACACTATGCAAACAGAATACACGCACTGCGCAAAGAGAGGCTATTCCCAGCTTCCCTTTGTTTCAGTGCTGGATTGTCCATATCTGGACAAACGTGCAGGTTGCACCCGCGGGGCCTGTCATCTCCCTTTGCGGACAGATGAACCAATAGGATATGTCTCGTGTCCCATCCGATTATCAGGCCGCAACCTACAATGTCCAGCAAGGATGGCGAGCCCTAGGCTAGGTTTTTTCTGTCCTTACTCGTGCTTCCTTGTCGTTGCATTGGCGGGTGGGATTCAGCGGGCGGTGGGTGGTATCAAGGAAGGGGACGAGTATTTGTGTCGCCTGACTAGTCAGGTTTACGTTGCAACACTTGCGATTTGCATCCATCTCCCGATGTGAGGTTTACATACAGTACGCGTGGCGATGGGGGCGAGGGAGTGGATGTTCGAGAAGAAGGGTGATGAAAAACGAGCAAACTTGAGCTGAGGTCCATGACACGACTTATGGAATTCCACGGCATTGGCGCCCGGTGGCGTGTGTAGTAATCGAGGGTGTAGATTCAGAGAATCGATCAAAGAAGGCTCAGGCGAGGAGTTATATGGGAGGCAGCGGTATCTACGTGTCAGCCGTCGCCACGTCCTTTGGTCGTTTCCCATGGGCCAAAGGCCGTTTGCCAACATGGCCACGTGCTGACCGGTCTGGCCGGCCCCGGGGCACACTCAACCTAGGTACTTATATAATGGCACCCAATGAAGCTGAACTGTAGCCTTGTACAGACGGCCAACTGGGCCGGATTAAATGTCGTGGCTTTATATTGCGAGAGAGTGAGCGGGCGGCGGGTGCGATCAAGTCACCGCCAGAACACGTCATTCTGCGCATTGCGGAAGATTGGCTTTGGAGTCGGGCGGTGAGCATGTGGTGATGAGGAGAAGATTGCCAACGAGGAACGGATATATAAATATAAATACCGCGCCGATCATTCATGAGAAAATAGGACTGGGCTGGAGGGTTCGGAAGTTCGAATGCACAAGGTCAAGGTTGTTGTCCTGTTGTCCGTCTGTCCTCGGCCCTCCAGTCGCGCCTTCCCAATTGGCACATGCCTGTGGAGGCAAGTGCCACCACCCACTGACCCGGGACACCACGGCCCACCAAGGTCTGTGCCGACATCTCGACTCTGATCCTGCACCCACAATACATTCCATCGCGTCTACGACTTGGAGTCGTTCTGCCCTCTACTCACCCCAGTTCAGTCTTGCCTACTGCCTGTTCGGGAACTTGCTACATAAACAACGGGCCACTGCTTCGATCCACGTTTAACCCTCCAAGGCACAGGGGAAAGAAAGCTCGCTCTACTCGTGCCTCTTCGCACATCTTTATCTACCGCTTCTATGACCTCGCCCGATCCGAGAATGCTGCCTACCCTTCTCTTCCTTGCTACAGCCGTCATCGCCACTGTCCGCTCTGAAGCTTGCTGACGCTGGCTTCTGCCGCGATGGCCAACGACACTCTAATGAAGGAGGGCAAAGACATTGCGGCCATACCCTTGGCAGTCACCGACTTCAATGTCTTGGTTGCGCTGCTGGGTGGGTTCATCTCGCTATTTGGGCTGGTGTCATATCTCTTCAAGGAGACATACTACCTATCTGAAGCTCGTGAGTAAATTTCAGCTTATGACGTCGAGTTTCTTCTTCCTATCCCTCCGCTCCCTCTCACCCGAGTCACGTTCGGTCCTCAGGGTATGATTCGCTTTTGTCCTTTCCAGAACTAGAATTGGTGGTGCATAAGCATGTGAGACAGTGATGCAGGAACCACCATACCTGGGGTAGACGTGCAAGGGTAGGGAAGCTTGTGTAACGGAACGGGCCTTTGTTTCTTGGGACCGCATTGGACCCTCGAAATAGTTACTCATCGCCGTGTTTGCACTGAAACCTGACTTTTCTGGTACAGTCATATCACTCTTGGCAGGTGTAGCCTTTGGGCCGTTTGCCGCCGATTGGATCCGGCCTTGGTCTTACGCCGCTTGTCACCGAGATCGCCTCACGGACGCGCAATGTGAGGACCGGCTGGGTGCCATCACGCTCAACTTTTCCAGGCTGGTACTCGGCGTGCAGCTGGTTCTCGCTGGAGTCCAGCTGCCTAGCAAGTACCTCTGGAAGGAGCTGAAACCTATCTTGCTACTCGTCGGCCCCGGCATGGCCTGCATGTGGATGGCCACGAGTCTTCTTGTTTGGGGACTTGTCGGCACGCCGAGCTTTTTGCACGCCCTAGCTGTCGGGGCATGCGTCACTCCTACCGATCCAGTCCTGTCTGCCGTCATTGTCAAGGGCAAGTTTGCCGATCATAACATCCCCAAAGACTTGCAGGATCTCATTGTTGCCGAGTCCGGAACGAACGATGGCCTGGGATACCCCTTCTTGTTCTTCGCCCTCTACCTTATTAAATACATAGGATCCGGCGCAACCTCAGGTGGTGCTGGGGATGCCATGGGTCTTTGGTTTGCCTTGACGTGGGGATATACCATTATCCTAAGCATCATCTATGGTGCCGTGGTAGGTTGGCTAGGCCGGGAACTGCTCTACTTTGCCAAAAAGCGCAACTACGTTGACCGTGAGAGCTTCCTCGTTTTCGCTGTCGCCTTGGCTTTATTCGTTCTAGGCACCTGTGGTCTGATTGGCACAGACGATGTGTTGGCATGCTTTATTGCTGGCAATGCCTTCACCTGGGACGATTGGTTCCGCCTACAGACCAAGGATGACTCGTTACAGCCGACAATTGATATGCTTCTTAATGTCACCATCTTCCTATGGTACGGCGCCTACCTCCCGTGGAGAGAATTTGGCCACAATTCTGTCATTCCATTGAGTCGACTGATTCCCCTTGGCCTGCTGGTGCTGCTTCTACGACGCGTACCGTGGGTGTTTGGCATGCACAAATGGATTCATCAAATTAGTCATGCCCGACAGGCCATCTTTGTGGGATTTTTTGGCCCAATCGGTGTGTCGGCTGTCTTCTATCTCTTCATCAGTATTGAATTCATTCAGCAGCATTTGAGTGATGAAAATGGCATTCCCAGATCGGATGTCAAGGACCTCGCTGAGACAATTACAGTGGTGGTTTGGTTCCTCGTCGTGTGCAGTATTGTAAGTGGTGTCACGCTTGTTCTTCGTCAGAAGCAATGCTACATGCCCGTCTCCTTTCCTCCTGGATCATGTCGTTAACGTCACTTCTCGCAGGTTATCCATGGCCTGAGCATTCCCGTCGGCAAGCTAGGGTATCTCGCGCCAAGACTCCATCGCGTGCTGAGTGAAAGTCTCAGTGAGACACTTAGCACTGATCGGTTCAGCGGCCAGGCTCGCAGGCGGATTCCCTTCTTTGGTAGATTTATCAGGGGACCAGAGGATGTTGAAGCAAACCTTGCAGCACAAGTGCGTCAAGGCACGGCGCCGATTCGTCGGACGGGACAGGGTGTTGTACCTTCCAAGATCAAACCAGAACAAGACCCTAGAGGCGCAGCAGTTGTAGGTCCGAACAGTCACGAAGATGCTGAGAGCTCTGGAACTCGAACGAACATTGAGGGTGAAGCCACAGTCTCGGAGACGTGGACTGTGGCAAAGGGGAGAAGTCAGTCTGTCGATGAGCCCGAAGCTCTGGTTTCGGAAACCAGTAGCCCTGGCCGGAGTGCGAGAAGGGAGATCCAGTTCTCTGACGAGGTGCCGGCGAGCCCACGAGCTCCGACTAGTAAGCGAACTTGAGTGAGCTGTTACTGCCGACGATGGTGGCGATCAAGGATGGGGGTCAAGCCACGAATGTTGTCGGTTCTGGACCATCATCGCCATCGCCGTCTCTGGGTGATGGGCATAGCTTCATATGTGGTGGCGAAGGTGCGTGGGGAGAAAGGCCGGTTGCGCACACATGGCATGAGTTTGATAGAGGAGCCTCCGGTACGGAGAGCGCTTAGCGTACAGCTGGCAAGATATTTGGATAGGATCAGTCCCATTAGTATTTTAATTGACGTAAAAAACGGTTTTGCATGTAGGCATTGTTTATCTGAGGTACGTGCAATGTCGTCAGTGGTTGACGAAAACTCCGTAGTGGCTTCAAATAGTTCTCATCAGCACCTCGGTCCGGCGTGACGGCAACTTTCAGCCACGAGGCTGCAACAAACACAAGCAGATCGTTGCAGAACGTCGTCGGTGGCTTGCTCGACAGTTTAAGTGCTTGATTGGCCGGCAGTTCTCGTTGCAACGGGCTCATCGAGAGAATAGCGGATGAGTTGCGACGGCGAGAAGTGGACTGCAGGAACCAATTGTGCATTCCATCAGGATCAGCGGCGAGGCGTCCAATGGACTCTGGCGCTCTGGCAAGGCTGATCGTGACGGCTCAGGCAGAGAGAGGCTTCTATTGCACGCCGGTCCCAGGCGGCCTGCGTGCGCTGGACACGGTGATCAGCACGTCGACGACGGGACGACGGTTGTGGCTGTTGGCGAATTCTCCGTTGGAAGCGGGCGCTATGACGGTAGACGGTACGGAAACATTGACGGGATAGGGGATAGTCAATGCATCATCAACAAAAACTGGCGGTCGGTCGGAAGTTTTGATGTTGTAGTCAACCAGTGGCAATGCCTGTCGTGACTCGTGGGACCGCAGGTCCCTGCACAGAGGAAAGGACAGTTGAGGCCCCAAGTGCCGTCCCGTCTGGTCCGAAGAAGCGCTGGTGCCCGGCTGCGGGTTGCCTGGGTGCCTGCATGCCTGCAGATGGTTGCAATCCCCAGCCCTTCCACAGGCTCCAAAATCTCCCCAGGGGACCGGGCACCGGGGCAGGCCTGGGGTTTCCTCCGTACTCCAGGGCGGAGTGCAGGAGGCGCAGGGCACTGTATCCGCCACGGGCACTCATGCTCCAGCAGAGTGTGAACTATGCTCGTCTCCCTGCATACGGAGTGCTGTCCGCGTGTCTTTGATGGCAGGCAAAGGACCCTACTTACGTACGTACGTAAGTAGGTACCTAGGCACCTAGGTAGGTACGTACTAAGTACCTACTTAGGTAAGTAAGGTATCTAGGTACGTATCCCGTACCCTGGCCAGGGGACTCCCCTTCTCCCCATACCCCCGGCCTTAGCATGAGGATTCAAGTACCGGTACCCAACTTTGAACTGGATACTGTACATGGCTTGGCCACATAGGAACTTAAGTAGGTACGTACAAGAAAAACGGGTTGACGCCGGACGGAGCCATCGAAAAAAATGGCTTGAGGAGGAAAAGGGGTCTGTAGTTCTTGTGATTGTAATTCCAGGAACCAGACCGTCTTGATATGCGGGCATATACCTCGTGATGTTCCGATCAGGTGCTTCCTAAGTACTGAAGGAGGTAGGAGGTACTCGGTACTTGACCAGGCCATGCCCGTTCGCTATCGCAACTACTAGTACGGAGTATGAGCCACGGCTCGCTCAATCTCCCCCGTGTGCCCACCGCCTAACAGACTCGGTTCTCGACTGGTTGTTCATGCACGTTTCCACCCGCTGTCGCCATCCAAGTCCACGTCAACCATTTACTCACTCGTCTGGTTGGCTTTGCAGACGCTCTGCTCTCCCTTTGTCGATTCTCTGCTCCGTACCTCACCGACCTGGCTTTGATCTTGTCCCGCTCAGCACTCGGCGAGACGCCAGACGCCCCTTTTCGCTCCGACGCCGAACGTAATCCACGACCACGACTCGACCGCGATCCCGAGAAAACGTTGAGTGTGTGGCGTCGATTGCCGGGTTTTCCTACAATCCTGCTCCGTGGACTCAGTCGCTCCTCATGTTTGCGACAGAAACCAACGGCGACATCTGTTCCACCTGTACTCATCGTCATACATGCGTATATTCGTCGGGGCAGTGACACCGCTATTATTACGGTTTTCTTTCTTTTCTTTTTCCTCTCATTCAAACCTCGACATTGTTTCTCTTTACGCTCCCCCAATGTCGAATCACTAGTACCGCAAACTAGAAACTAGGTCCAGTGCGACGTACCTCCAGTCGACCACCGCCATTTTCACACGCCTATTAGTTATTTGCCCGACGAGAGTCAATACGCTGCGGTTGGACCATTTGCATTCTGCCGCCCCTCCCTTTCTGCAATCTCCCCTCAACTCCACAAACCTCGCCGCGATTGAAATAGCCCGCCTACCCAGGCGGTCGAATCGACTCCCCACCGCGTGAGGCGGATCGCGCAGGGCCTGGCCTGCTGGTCATGACACCCGCAGGAGGCAGCGTCGCCGGAGGCCCTTTGATAGCGGCAGCAGGAATGTCCAGCGGTGATTTTCCCTCTCACGAATTCTCCGACGATGAATTTGCCGCCTCCAGCCTTTTCGACTTCTCAAACAGCCCCGACACATTGCAGAGCTTGGACGCCATTGGCTCCAAAGACGACAAATCTTTCTTAAACCCTCAGGAACTGACTACCACCGGACCCTTTCCCGATTCACCCAGTGGCTCTTACCACGACTCGTCCTCCGAGTCGGCTTCGTCCACAAAGAGGACTGGCAGCTCCGACTCGACCAAGACGCCTACTGCGGCTGACGAAAGCACCATGACTGACGGCGCTGACGTGAAGATGGACTGGGGTGCCGCCAATTATACTCCTTTTGACGACGATGAGAATACATTTACGTTCGGTCGCGAGGCTGACACTTCCGCCATGGAGGGGCTGTACGGATTTGGCGAGCAGGATGACAGCTTCGCGGACCGATCCTTTGATTTTGAGAGCGCTTCGAGTAGCCCCGAGGCACACAACGCCCGTCAACATACCATGGCATCACCGGGCATGCCCACTATCAAGCCGTCGAATATCAAATCCGAAAAGCCTGCGCGCAGACCCAGCACCAAGGCCAAGACGATAAATCACAGGAGGAAAAGCTCAGTAAGTGGATTGTTGTGTCCCGCCCAGGCCCCCCTTTTGTGCACTATGGCCCCTCAAGTATCTGTTTGAATCTAACTCTCGACAGCAACATTCGACGTCGTCAAGCGGCGTCAAGACTTCAGCTTCGAGAGAGGTTTCCCCCATGTCAGCCCTGGTGACGAGCCACAATTCATCTCCGGCAGCAAATTGCTTCAGTTCGCCTTCTCCTCTCAGCAATCACGCCAACGGAAAAGCCATATGGCCTAACAGAATAGATGCTGCGACAGCCACAGCACCGGATGCGCTACCCACTCCCACGCATTTGATCAACCAGATGCCCCAGTCGACGCATATTCCTCAACATATGCCACTCTACAGCGGTAATCCTGTTTATAGTTTTACCGGCGGCTATGAGTTGAGAATCCTGCCCACGCCTCTGAAATCGCGTGTCGAGACGCAAATTCCGATCAAGATGACACTGTCGCCATTACCACCAGGCGTAACCAAACTGCACTTGCCCACCCACACTATATCGAAACCTAAGCTACTGGCTCGGCCAAGCCCTGAACGATCTCCAGATACCCTTGAACTGCATGTCAGCCTGGTTTGCACAAGTGCCATGGAGCAAGGAGATGTCAAGAAGAAGGCGCTGGACAGAGCCGCATCCGTACCACGGGGCTACTTGCCAGATCTTGACGATGAAGAGAACTCGCCTCAAAAGGGAGGAGACGTCCGAATCTGCGCCGGGTGTATCACGCGAGAACGGAAACGAGCTGCACGAAAGAAGATCAAAAAGCCAGAGGAAGAGAAGATTTGGAGTCGAGACGAGGAGCGACGTGTCATCGTCTTCAATACCCAGGAAGTCAAGGAATGGCAGCCCCTGAGCGGTGTCTTAGATGTCAGCGGACGCCCTGATCCGGTCATCACACGCGCCATGCAGGTCGATGCTCCCATGAGGATTGCCTGCTACTGCCGGCATCATGGTGAGAAGATGGGCTTCAACGTCATCTTCACCATCAAAGACTTTCAAGATCGCCTCGTTGCACAGGCCATGTCCAATCCAATCATGATTACAGACGACCACAAGACTCATCCCATTGCTCAAGTCCCGAATCCTCAGGTGTCGGAGGCAGTCACCTCGACCACAATTCCTATCCATGTGCCTCAGCCTATGGAGAACAACCACATCGCGCCGGCGCCCGGCACTCGAGCCGGAACATTTCAAGTGTCATCGACGAACGCAGACGTTAATCCCCAGCAAGGTGGTCACTCGCCGTACGCAGGGTCTGTCGCCTCAGGCAAGACAACTTCCACGATGAGCACTCCGACGGCAACTGGACGAAGTCTTTCTCGACCTTCGTCACCGAATCAAGGCGGGCCGGCCAAGAAGAGAAAGTCGAGCAGTTCGAGAGTACCTAACGGCTTGACGATGACGAGACTGGATACCTCACCACCACCGGGGGGCTCTCAAGCAACTTCAGCACAGATTTCTACAGCGGCGTCTCCTTTCTCTCCCCATCAAAGCCCGTTCCCACAGCCAGACCCGATGTTTGGGGCCATGAATGGCCAGGCTCCACTTGCCAATGGACCTCCGACTCCTTGTAGCAACGACCAAGTGCCGTTCTTCTCTAACCGTTCGGTGAGCATGGACAACCTGGCAATGGCTCAGTTGTACTCTGCGCCAACATCGACCCATCCAAGTCGAGCCCCTAGCCCCAACGGCCTGAGAAACAGTGTTAGCAGCGGCATGCAAAATCAGTTCACGCATAGCCTGGCGGCCAACTTGTATTCCTTGCCTCTCAGCGTCAACCAAACGCGAGCGCCTCCCACTATACACAAGATCATCCCCAACGAGGGGCCCAAAATCGGAGGCATCGAGGTCACGGTATTGGGTGCTGCATTCTTCCAAGGCCTAGAGGTCTTCTTTGGCGATCAGAAGGCTACGACCACAACGTACTGGGGTGACTCCTCTCTCGTCTGCTTGCTACCCCCGTCACCCGTTGCCGGCACCGTTGCGGTGACGTTCAAACACCAAGGCATCCCTGGGGCTCAGAACTTCGCCATGGGCAAGCAGCCGCCCACGTTCAAGTACATCGACGATAATGAAGACAAGCTCATCAGGACAGCATTGTCCGTGCTTGGACACAAAATGTCTGGTCAGATGGTCGACGTTAGTGATTTGGCGCGCCGGATTCTCAATGATGGCAACTCGACTTGGGCAAGCGGAGGCGGCTCATCGTCCTCAGCCGGAGGCCCAATGTTCAACCACGCTGCCACGTCTCGTGAACATCTCGAGTCGCAGCTCCTCAGGTGCTTGGATCTCATTGACCTTGACGATAGCACCCACAAGACACGTCTCGATCTGAGGAGACCCACGGGTCATACTATGCTTCACTTGGCCTGCTCACTAGGATATCATCGATTCGTCGCTGCACTTCTTGCCCGCGGCGCCAACCCTGATGCGCGCGACAAGGGAGGCTTTACGCCATTGCACCTGGCTGCCATCCACAACCACCCCGAGATTGTGAGACGCCTGATGCTCGTCGGTGCAGACCCCACGATTCGAAGCTTGTCCAGCCTGACGCCTGCCGATGTTGCCCAGTCACGGGCTGTTTTGCGTTCAATCCGCTACTCTGAGCGACACGTACGATCTCGAAGCGGTGGCTCGCTCCACAGCAGACCCAGCAGTGTCACCTCGCTGCGCTCCTTGTGGGAGCCCATGACAAGAGCACACACTCACGATGAGCCAATCTCAGTTGATTCAAGCGAGGAGAGCCCTGAATACACATCCGGGGATTTCGAGGACGAAGACCCGGACGAAGACGTCTACCTCACGATGCGACGCGCCAGCGCCATTGGACCAGACGAGAAATCCACCGAACACATGGAAGAGCCAAGCCGGCCTGGCAGTGGAATGGCTTCTCCCACTACGGCCCTTGCGGCTGCCCTGAAAGATCAAGTGCACCAGCAGCTCCAGCAGCTCCAACAGTCCATGGCACTGCATCTGCACAACCTCGCCCACTTCCCTCACATGCCCGCCCTGCCTGGAATGGCAATGCTCCCCGACTACCAGGCATACTTTCAGCGTGTGCAGCAGCTCATGCCAGGCATGTCTGGCGCCCGCCCAGGACCGGCTGGCTCGGCCGGCGAAAGCCAGGGCAAGGTGGACGGCCGCTGGTGGGACATCAGCTCCTACATCAACAATGCCGGCGCAGTGCCACCCCCTGCGTACGAGGACATTTTCCCCCAGCAGGATGTGGACAAGAAGCAGGAATCCGCCGTCAGAGCCGCCGCAGATGCCGAGGCCGATATGAAGTGTACGACCCTGTACGACCAGAGCACATCGACGGCGGCGACGACGACAACGACAACGAGCACTGCCACTCCTCCTCGTGCCAGGACCGATGCGCCGGAGATTCTCAAGATTGGACGCAAAAATGCCATCACCAAGGAGCAACAGGAGCAGTTCCTGCGAGCACGCGAGATCAAGTTGAAGAGTCTCCGTAGCGACCGAAACCTCTTCTTTGTTTGGGTAAGCACTACTCGAAAGGCAACCGATTGGATTGCCATGCAGGTTCTTGCTAACACGAAGTAGATTCCCCTTCTTCTGATAGTGATGTGCGCTATGCTGTACAGCTACTGTCCCTCGCTTTTCGCTTTCCTCTGGACCTCTGCCCGGGCCCTGGCGCAGGCTGGCCACAACCGAGCATCTCGGCTGACGAGCACCGCGCCGGTACGCGATGTAGAAGTATGACACGCATCGTGATGGTTGTTCACAGGATGCTGTAGAAGGAGCTTTGTTGCAGGCTGTGTTGCGCTTTGAAACTTGAAGCATGGCGGGCTTATGGGTTGGCCTTTTTTTTTTTTTTTGAATTTTCCCAACGTTGGCATCTGTTGTGGAATTTGGATGGACGTTCGTTTGTATTCGACATCATTTCGCACCAACCGAGCGTTTCTCCAGGGAGCACGGACCGTACTTGCGATACAAACCTACAAGTTTACGTTTGGAGGAGATTTTTCAAGTTGGGGGATGCTGGGGTGGATGAGGGACCTGGCCCGCAGGGACCATGCGCGAGATGGATGGGACAGCAAGCAGGAAAGGGTCTGCCGGGTTGTCGCGTGTGTTTTGTTTTTGCTATACATTTTTTTCATCCTCTCGGACGGGGATGGGCTTCGATGATGACTCGCCCACGACGGCGACGGGCAAAACACGGGTTGTTCGAAGACGGGTATAGTATAGTATGTACGGGCCTTGACATTGTTCACTTGCAGGTAGATGGTTGTCGGATTGATTGATGGTCTTGCTGGACTCGGTACTCTGTAGACAGGAAATCGATGGTACTGTACGCAGCGAGAGGCGAGGCACCAGGTTACTCGGAGTACTGGCGATTTGAAAATAAAAAACAGACCAATGCCGACGTGACGCTCTCATGTACACGCCAATCAATGTAAATGCATCAACGCCAGCACGCCATCATGCCACCACAAGTCGTATCCATACCCAGCCACGGGCAAATCATTATTGCGTTTACGTCCACGGCCTCACGCGAAGCCCCCAATGCTGCCCACGTCACGGCTCCCTCCATCCCGAATCGCCAATCGCCAACACCCCGGACGACAGACACACCGACTACCGCCTCAGCCCCCTCCACGGCACCCCATTCTCCCTGTCCTCCCCGTACGTAAACTTGACCGGGATATCGGGCACGATGGGAATGCCCCTATTCACATCCGGCACCACAACGCGGAGCCCCCCGTCGCCGTCCCTCTCCCTGGTCCCCGCAGATCTCAGGTTCCTGGCACTAGTAGGCCGTCGAATCTTGCGAGCCGTGCTGCCCTGGACGTCGCCCGAGCCGCGCCCCCTGGGAAGCGCGTCCAGCGACGCCCGCGCCAAAGGCACCCCCTCGTGATGTTGCTGCTGCTGCTGCTGCTGCTGCTGCTGCCGATGATGATGATGATGATGAGCCCACAACACCCTCTTGGTGAGCTTGTTCGGCTCGCGATCCTTGCCGCCGCCCTCGTGCGCGTCCCCGGAAACGTTGCCCCTCGCCGAGGCCACCGCCGCACGCAGATGCTTCCTCGACGCGACGCTCCTCAACTTCGGGAGCGAAATGTCCCTCGCAGCAGCCACCCGCAGCCTCTTGGGGAGGAAGCGATGCGCCAGCGTAGACTCGTCCTCCCCGTCGTCGTGCTCGTCGTCGCGCTCGTCGCGCTCGTCGCGCTCGTGCTCCCCGTCCCCGCAGACACTGGGCACGGGCGACTCGGCAGCGCGCTTCGTCCCCCGGGACGACGCCACGCTGGCACCAGGCGCCCCGTGGGACGTCGACGGGCGGCAGCCGGGCGGCGGGGGCGCCCCGTGGCGCGCCGACTGCACCGCGTGCGAGGAGAAGAAGCCCGACGCCACGAGCTGCTGGTAGCTGGCGAGGACCTGGTCCCGCGGGGGCCTCTCGTCGCCGCCCGCGTGCCGCCGCGCCCTCTGCCTCTCCCTCTCCCTCTCCCTCTCCCTCTCCCCGTCGTCTGCGTCCCTGCCGCCGCGCAGCCGGAGCCTGCCGCGGACGCCCTCCCACACCTGGCTGAGGATGCCGGCCCTGCGCGAGTGCGGCTCCGCGGCGCGCGGACCGGCCGCCCGAGCGCCTCCCTCTCCTGCGGCCCGAGAAAGTGCACCGGCGGCGCGGCCGACGCGCGGTCTCTCATGGATCCTTCCTGGAAGCGGCCCCTCTGCCCGACCAGCTCGTGGGTTCTCGTCCTGGGGGGGCCCATGACCAACGCCACGCAGCGGACTGACTCCTCGGACTCCTCGAGGCCTCACTCGGGCTCGGCTATGTCGCCTCTGTTGTTCCGCGGGCGTCGAGAACCGAAACCGGGGTCCTCGCCTTTCCTTCTTCCCTCCGGTCCGTCTTCCGATCTGTGCGGCGGGAAAAAGAGGGGGCGGCGAGCCTCGCGACTTCTTTTCGCCTTGTTCCTTCACCCGCGCCGCCCGATGGGCAGATTTGTCGCCGCGGAAGCAGAATCAGGGGCCGGAGCACAGGCGTCCAGAGAGCTCCAAGCAAGGGCGGGTTCGGCAGGAGATTTTGCTTTTGGAAAAATACACGATGATGGGGGCGGAGATGGTTTGTACACGCGCTCGAGTCGGCCTTGCAACCGCGTCTGTCTGCAGTGACGTCCTTTGTGTTTGGCCGTTTGTTGACTTGCCGGCACGTGATCTCGCCATGGCAACCGAGCGGTCCACTTTTTCTGCCTGCGTGCCTGCCCCCCAAATGCCCCACCGCCAACGCCCCGGTTGGAAAGGACAAAACAACAAACGGTTGGACCGTTCCACACGCGTGACAGCGGGCGGCTCCACCAACGGCCTCGCCAACCACCAACCAAAGGTGATAGGTAGTTTACGCAAATGTGACCCAAATGCCACGACTCTCATTACTTCTGCTACAGTAAACCAGGTCTATAACGATAACCTTCGTGAGGCTTTTTTCATTGTAGTATAGCGACTATCGTTAAGATGCAACTATTATAGGGTTGTATTAGAAATTACTAGTAGAAAGTATATAAAGGGATTATTAGCGAAATTTGCCCTGCTAAAAGGAAATTCAGCCCTACTATAAGGAATTCAGCCCTTAAAGTAGGGCTATATAACGATAAAATGCATAGTAACTAAGCAAAAAGTCAACAATATTATTAGTAATACAACTATTAACAATTTACTAGGGAAAAACCTTAGATAACTGTGAATTATCGTAAAAACCCGAATATCGCTAAGATACAGGATCGTTATAGACATAGTTTACTGTACTTTATCGCCACATTATTCAGTCCAGCCCACTATGTGTCACCAAGTATTCTTGTTTAAATCGTCAATTTAACGGCAAATACCTGTCCTCGTTTCCAGGAGGAGACTCTCATCAGCGCTACAAACTTTCGCCATTGGCGTGCCAACCCAGGCGGAAAGAAGAAAAAATATCAACACCAGCTTCGTTTTTTTCCCCATCAAACTCGGTGCACGCTTCATCCAAACGTATTGTGTCGCGGTGCCACGCACGGCAGGGGCTCAAGCTTCCCAAGTTTCTCCAAACAAATACAATGGCTGTAGACCATCCATCACAGGGCACGCCATGGGTTAAATACACGTTTTGAGAGGTAGTTCCGTTTGTAGATCCAGCCCGAAATAAATAAATGAACAATAAATGTTTTTGCAGGAGTGACGAGCCCGATTGTTGACTTTTTGTGTCCGTCTTGGGATACAAGAGGCAATGAACTCGAAGCCCCAGAGTCGATGCTGCGTCCGGACAGCTCAGTGTAGCGTCTCTCGCCTCCCATCCCCCGAGGTTGCCGTCTCTATGAAGGGTGGATGTCGACATATATAAGTTGATGGATGGTGAGAGGCACCCCGTACACCAAAAAAGGAAACCTGCAGTACGACTGGTCCGCCGGCGTCGCAGTTATCGTGCCGTACTGATCGAGAGGAGAAAATGAGAAAAATTCGACGGTAAAAAGAGTAATGTGGTGGTATTTGATCCAACGCCGACTCCTCCCGTGTCCCAATACAAGTCTCTCCACACTGCTCACTGGCAACGCCAGCAAGACTAAACATACAATGGCAAAGCTCAACACCAACAAGAACGCCAAAGGGCATATAGGCAAAGCACGGTGGGAATTCAGGCCTGGACCCCGACGAATTCCCACAGGCCGTCAACTCCCGTCAGATGAGCCCTCACAGGTACCGGTTGAACTGAATCACGTCAACTTTGCCGTCGGCACGCGAATATATTCCTTGAAAAGGCTCGGGGCTGAAGTGCCGGAAGCGGCCATAAGAGATATCTTGCTGGCGCTGTCCATTATGCAATGGTTGCAAACCCTGCATAAAGACGTCCTGGTGTTTTCGTTTGCCTCCGGTGGGAACGATGGGAGCCACGGGCGGAGGCTCAGTCTGGGCCTCGATGGGAGGCAGAGGAGAGGGAGACACCAAAGCAGCAATCTTGAGCGGAGCGAGGGATGACTGCGACGCCCGGCGAGGTGGGTGTGGCAGTAACGGCGTAGCCGGATATGAATGATGCGAATCCCGCCTGGAAGCGTCCGAATATCTCGACGGGGAGTGTGATGCGTAGTTTCCCAACGTCTTTTCATAGGACAGTTCGTGTTTGACTGATGGAGCGGGAGATGAACACGTAGAGCTCGGGTTGCGCGCGTGAGCATTGTATCCGTAGTTGCCCTGCTCCGGCTTCACGTAAGCGGCTGCGTGACTAGGCGGAGGATATGGTGCCGCAGGTGGTAGTTGGGCGTGTCCATTCGGCTGAGGCGGCGCGGGATAATGTCGCGGGGTGGCGTACTGCGCTGTGGGATGCTCTCCGAAGGACAAATGACCGCTACGGCCTGGCGGAGGAGCAGACTCGTAGCCCGGATGTGGTTGGGGAGTTTGATAGGCATCAGCGGTAGAAGATCGTCGGTGCGGGTCAGGTGCGTAAGGGATCCGGTGCTCGCTCGAGTTACTAATTGATCGGGACCGCATGCCGTGAGGGTCTTCGGGGGCTGGTGTGACGGTCCTACGGCGGTAGTCGTCCTCTCGTCGATCGAATGCACTCGATTTCCCATCGCGCTTCCTCATCCGCACATCGCGTCGAATTCGGACTCGGCATCCCTGATCCGCAACCGTCTTGCTGAGCTGGGTGCTCTCCATCAGGCCAGGGAACTTCTTGGCACTGAAGACGTTGAATGGATTTGTCTTGATTTCCATACGCCAGTCGACACCGGGTGGCAGGTTGGAATGGACGGGCTCGACATCAAAGTCTTTTTCCTCCTTGGTAGTCTCGAACAGACTGAACGAAAGACGAAAGTATCCTTCATGTCGAACAGACAGATCCGGGAAGATGAAGTAACCAGCTTCGGCGGGACGGTCCAGGTACGCCATACCAGAGGCGGGAACGCCGGTTAGAATAGGAGGATTGGTAGCGGCAGAGTTTTGAACTCGGCCATGGGCCATTGTCCGGGCCTGCTCAAGGCTGGCATATAAGAAGAAGTTGGCATTGTAGTCAAAGGTGATGTCCTTGCCCTCGTCCGCCGAAGGGCCCTCGATGATGCGCAGTTCCACGACGGGTGGCGGGTCAACTGGCCGTCTGTCGCTATTAGCTGTGGCAAGTGTCAGCATAGAAAACAACTTGGATTCGACGGCAGCGGTTTGCGTGACGGCGTCGTTTTACGGGCGGATTCGCCAAGGATGCCTTCCACCCGCGGGTGGGAGAGCCGCGTGGATATTCGACCATAAACGACGACAGTCACTAGGGTGCTTTCGAGGGATTCGTCCTGACCTTTCATGCCGGAGCCGCATGCTCTGGCTCGCTCTGGCTGCTGGAGAACGGTCAACTGATACCAGAGTGTGCGATTCTCTCTCGTGACTCGGCGAATGCGGTGCACCGAGTCCCGCGACGGGTTGGTAGGGATCTGCGCAGATGAAGCGGCCATTTTTGCGGCAGCCGTCTCCAGGGTCGAGAAGTTGAGAAGGCAATAGAATTGAACAAGCTTCGCGAATGTTAGTAAATGTCACGGGTAACAGTTGCAGCCCCTCGAGGCTCCATGAGAACATGGACGTCAGCTTTGTACACGGGATGGAAAAGGTTGCCACCCGAGGCGAGTGGAGAGGTCAACGGCTTGGCTTGACTGATCTGGTGCTGGCTGATGGCCCGTTGGCAGGGAAGGCGAAATTATCAGGTGCGTAAGTGTGAGAGTTGGGAGGTCATGGAAGAGAGAACAAAAGGATTTTCGTTTTTGTAAAGAGAAAAAAAAAAAGCTTGCACTCACTGGCACGGTTTGCGTCTGCGAGGCAGTCAGCCAACAGACTGACAAGCCTTGGGCGATGAGCCGGCGAGTTTTGGTGAGAAGCGAACAGCCAAGAGTGGTGGGAAGCTGATGGTCCAACACATTCAGCAGCTTGGTGCAACAATGGGTTCGGTTCGTGTGAAGATGGTGGAGATTTCAACCCAGGCGAAGAGACAGAGACGCGAGGCAAGGTCTTCAATTGCCCAGGTCAGGGCGAGGCGAGTTGCCGCGAAGCAATGGTTGGAACTGTCGTGATGGTTGGAATTGGAGTTGGAGAGGAGGAGAAGGGCGAGCGAGGGGCGAGGACGATGCACAAAGATGTACAGCCGAAAAGCTAGAGCCAGGCTAGAGAGCCAGGACGACGAACCAGACAAGAGGCAAAAGCAGAGAAGCAGGAGGGTGCATCGAGGCCAAGCGACAGAGGAACGAGGAACGGAGGCGCGCAAACGGACGAATCAGAGGCGAGCGTGGAGAACGAATGAACAAAGGTGGTGGTGGGTGGTGCCAGACCCGGGACCACGGACCACGGGCCAAAGGCCAAGGACGGACTGGGTGGGTTGGCTTGGCTTGGCTTGGCTTGGCTCTGGCTGGCGGGGACCCAAGGACCATGAACCAGGTTCCGAGGACGGGGCAGGCAGAACGAAGAGGGAACGAATGGGAGGGCGAAGAGGGCGAGGAGTGCGAGACTGTGCCAGAAACCAAGCCAAAGACGACGACGACAGACGCAGCACGGAGATGCAAAACGCAAACCGTGGCATGGCATATGGAATACTCCTTTGGAACTAGTCCACGCCACCGGTGCGCACCTCGGTCAAGTCAAGTGGCAGGCGCCAGGGCCACCGGGGGACCCAGCCAAGACGTCAACTGGTTCACTAGAGCCGGCCGCCAGAGAAAATAGAAAAGAAAGGCCAAGGCGAGCGGCGATCGATGGGCAGCTCCGTTTTGTGGCGGGCAGCGCAGATTGGCATGGCAGTCAATTGTTGGCGTCTGGCGCACACGGCCACCCCCCCTCCAGCTCCAGGGATGGCGTGGATCTGTGGATTGCACGAGTCGAACCCAAGTCACCCCCGAACGAGCTTT